>NC_089791.1:65315155-65320155 GCF_040412425.1 Macrobrachium rosenbergii
CCCCCATACCCAAGTAAACAAGTAAACACCAATTCCACTTTTTAGTATCTCACCCCCATACCCCAAGTAAACACCAATTCCACTTTTTAGTATCTCACCCCCATACCCCAAGTAAACACGAATTCCACTTTTTAGTATCTCACCCCCATACCCCAAGTAAACACGAATTCCACTTTAGTATCTCACCCCCATACCCCAAGTAAACACGAATTCCACTTTTTAGTATCTCACCCCATATCCCAAGTACACGCGAATTCCTATTTTTAGTATCTTTCCCCCATACCCCAATTAAACACGAATTCCACTTTTTACCCCAATTAAACAGAATTCCCCCATACCCCAATTAAACACGAATTCCACTTTTTAGTATCTCACCCCCATGCCACAAGTAAACACGAATTCCACTTCTTAGTATCTCACCCCCATACCCCAAGCACACGTGAATTCCACTTTTTAGTACCTCATCCCCATATCCCAAGTAAACATGAATTCTGCTTTTTAGTATCTCACCCCCATACCCCAAGTACACGCGAATTCCACTTTTTGGTATCTCACCCCCCTACTCCAAGTAAACACGAATTCCAGTTTGGAGTATCTTACCCCCATACTGCAAATAAACACGAATTCCACTTTGGAGTACCTCCCCCATACTCCAAGTACACACGAATTTCATTTTGGAGTATCGGTAAATTTATGCAAAAATTGCTCTTTAGTAGATGGACATGATTGGCTGTTAGGTGGTCAAGGATTACTGTTTACAGTTCAATATTCATGTATGAATCTTGAAGCAGGAAAGTCATAATGGTCCCAACAAATGATATCAAACTCAAGGACATCGCAGCATCATTATTTTCTGTTTTATTTGTAAAAGCTGATGAGTAGTTTTGACACATCAATTATTGTCAAAATATTATCTGTGCAGCTCTAGAAATGATAATTCCTTTGATCGAAGAACATCATCAATATTATGTAGTAAGAATTAAAAACAAATTAAACGGCAGCGAATGATCCTGAAGAGTAATGTGACGCTAGGTACTAATATAATTTCATATAAAGACAGTGAACACTCATTTTAAGAAATTGTATAAAAACCTCCATCAATAAAGATTATTCTTGTTATGAGAATACAAATGCACATAAATGCCATTTTGTACTTCATAAAATGATTGATGTTGACAACATTAAGAAATATGAGAAAACGTTTACACCTATTGAAGATAAGTGAAGAGTCAATGAGAGATTTCATAAGCAACCTGAATACATGAGGGGAATATTTTCAGAACGTCGAAAATACTGAGCGCAATATTTAACTAGTTCTGATAATCCAGATCCAGCTACTGGAAATGCTGGTCATTTCTTACGACAGGTTGCCAGGGGACGATAACGAAATCCTTTGGACACACTGGCTACGGTATAGTCGTTTTATTACTTCCGTGCAACCTATTCCTTACGGTTAACTCTCCAAATTGCAAATTATTTTCGTTTTGCTTCTGTTTATCTCCAGTTGACAGAACTAAACAGCTCTTATAATCGGTTTTTTATTGTCTCCCCTACTGGGGAACAGAGATTTCTGGGTTTTTCTTATATGACTTTCACTCAAATGTATTAAATTAACGATCTTTCAGTCTTTTGCTTTACACTATCACGTTTGAAACTTTACATCTGACCATTACTATTTTCTCAGAACCTCGAAATGCGATACAGACCTAATTCAGAGGACCAAAAAATTCAGGCAAACTTGAGGCCAGGTGCAGATCTAGCCATGAGAAAGTGGCCTAACAAACCGTACTCGTTGTAAAATAATTACAAATAAAGTGATTCTGCAGTCACACAGTATGGTTTATTTGCTCACTGATTTGATTTTACGAAATCTATTAGGGCACTTGCGGCCATCCACCGCTTAAGACAGTGAAAAGAGGGAGCTGGAGTGGTTAGACATTTAGATAAAGAGGCCCAGAAATTACAGATGATGAAGTGCATGGATTTAAAGATGGAACCGGGAGAAAACCTCACACTTGCACGAAGAAATAACAGTTAGAGAGGTTGAATAGCAAGACTGAAGAAAGGAAGTGGGAATGGAGGTAGAGTAATAGTCTAAAAAATGAATGCAGCTAGGGACCTCAAGGACGCTGCAAACACCCTTCACCAATGCTTACATTGCACCACTTGAGGTGCACTGACGACATTACCCTTCTATGGGGCCCTTTTTTGTTAATAAGGTCAATTTAGGATAAATGGATAATAAATGGTCTCCACACTGTGACACATTTTCATGCTTCAGACTTTGCATTATTTTAGGCTTTCCCAAGAAATGCTTTCTCCTTGAGCTATTTTTATATAACTGTTATATAAAGAATCTACCCGAGTTAAAATTTTCTACAGCTAAATCCAGAACACCTTGAATTTTTCTGGCATGATTAATCCTTTTCCTTCAAAAATTCCAATAACTTCCTGGTGGATGTATGATGCCAAAATAAATTTGAAGCACAAAAATAAGCTCACGCCCTCCAGTAATTAAAATCGTATTTCATATGTTTCTCAAAACTTTCATTATTAACTTTCAGATACACAGGAAGTGAAGCATATAAAACATTAGTGATAAATATTAGAACTCAAAAGACAATGGTTTCAATTCAGTCGAACGCAATTTGACATACGTGCATGCATACGGCCATACACTTTGCACTTTACCCTTCAAATGCGGAAAGACGGATGGAATAATTAAAGAAATATGGCTGAGGGGAAAAGACCCCAATAACCAACCCTGAATCACAAAAGATACGACCAATTTATCTTTGAAGAGAATGGGAGCTAACAAACAAATTATACCCTGAACGCTGAGGCTCTCCAAGATATTAAATCCCAAGATAAACACTCCAAGAGCGACCACTGCAAAAGGCATTATTTATTAGATGATCAAAGCAAAAGGCAAACAGAACGCACATAATGAATTGCCGGGGGAGATCCTTCCAAAGTAAACGAAACAGAGGTTTAAAAAACATATATATGCATTAAAATGGGTCACGGAGGACAAGGAAAGACGTTTCCGTGTGGGAGGCAACAGAAAGAACGGAAGGCTGATAATGACGAAAAATAATATTATTTCCAGTGCAATTAAAATATAAAAGGAATAAAAAGGAAACAAATTCATGCCACCTAATATTTTACATCTCTACGCAATAATTACCATAAAGTGAAGACAGTCACGTAGGCTACAGCCTAGGAACATCAACTTGAATCATCAAGGGGTATATATCAAAATCACGGTTACGGTCGATATTACCTTTCAATTATATCTGAATTCACACACCTAACTGACAGTAGATCCCTAGTATTTGCATTTTACTGAAAGTTGGCTGGTAGACTACAACTCTGAACGACCTCTTATTAAAATAATATGTTTACATTTCAACAGGATCTTCCAATGAAACATCTTTAAAATTTCCATTAACACTGCTATCGCAATATCCACTTTCCAGAAAGTAGCATTTTGGAAACTGTTCCCAATTTCAGACACTTTTCACGTTCTTATCGCCAGTATATACTCATTTCATCTGACTAGCATTCATTTAAATTCATATTATTCATTTAAATTCATATCATGTTGATTTGCATTTATTTACATACTATAATAGATACGCATCACTGAACAATGCCTCGAATAACTTGCAATAAAGTGCTAAAGAATATAATCCTCGAAAACACAAACGACACTCGGGAGACTAGGAGGTAAAGGGAAATACAGAAAGAAGAGCTCTCACTTATTAAAAAATAAAAAAAACAATTTAGTAAATTAATAAAAGATAAAAATATATTAAAATGCAACGAGAATAATGTTAGGGTAGTAATGCATTGCGCCTTCGCTTGAAGTTTTGAAGTTCCAATTTAAGCAATGTGAAAAACATGGCCTACGGTAATATTTATCAGAGAGCATCCGAAATGTCCTTGGCTCACCTACACTTATCCACTATAAAGGTACGATTTTCCAATGGCTGAAGTCAACATACGGCATATCTTGTAACTTATTTATATAGATAGATTGATAGATATACAGATAGAAAGAATATAGGATTTAGGCCAAAGACAAAGCGCTAGGACCTACAGTATGAGGTCAATCAGCGCTGAGACGGAAATTGACAGTGAAAAGGTTTGAAAGGTGTAACATGAGGAAAACCTAGCAGTTACATTATGAATCAATTGTCAGGAGCGGGTGAATAGCAAGATGCAAGTAAGAGAATATGAACGGAGGTACAGTTAATAAGAATGAAAGGGATCGCAGTTAGGGGCGGAAGGGACGCTGCAATGACACTACGGTGCACCATGAGATGCACTAATGGGGATACGGGGATAGCAAAAAAAAAAAAAAAAAAAAGATTGAGATGCACGAATAAGCGCTTACAGGTGTGAAAGCCCTAATAGCAGGAAATTTGAATTTTGCACTTTAATGGAAGAGCGCATGCACACACAAAACTATCTCCCAGCTGTTTAAAAAAAAAAAAAACTTGAGCCACACACACACACACTCCTCTTTGTCTGAACACACGCTGCTCTTCCCCTAATAATCCTTCTATTATCTGTCTTTCTTAATCATATCCTACCATACAGTTTCCCCGAATGTATTAAGTATGGTTGTCGTCCGTCTACCACCTTTTACTTTATAATCATTTCTCTCGTCCTTTCCTTTGTAATCTTTCTCTCCTCAACCATACCTTACAAACTTTGGTAAGCCTTTAACCTGGTCTGCTATTATCTTCAGCAACAGCCATTTTCAAAATCATTCTGATATTTACATTAACCCATCAATTTTGATAAATTATATATATATATATATATATATATATATATATATATATATATATATATATATATATATATATGATATACATACATATATATTTATATATATATATATATATATATATATATATATATATAAGATATACATATATAATATATATATATATATATATATATATATATATATATATATATATATATAT
>NC_089791.1:65325155-65357655 GCF_040412425.1 Macrobrachium rosenbergii
ACACAATGCTATTCAGAATAAAATAGTACAAACGTCAGTTTGACGCTTTAATCTTCACTTTTCCTATATCACAGTGTTTGTAGTCAGGATACAGCCAACCCACACATATGCCTCACTGGTCATGCTCACTGAAAAACGTCCACAGGCATCCAAGTCAGATGTCCGGGATATCTTGAAGTGTAAAGAAGACAAAACTTCACTACCTGGTATCATTCTTGAGAACTTTGCTCTTCTACTCTATGTGCCCACACACACACACACACACACACACACAGAGAGAGAGAGAGAGAGAGAGAGAGAGAGAGAGAGAGAGAGAGAGAGGAGGATGTGCGTAGACCTTCCGAATTGGGAATGAAATGCAAACCAAAAATAACTGCACCATTTAAATACCTGCCTTAGGTACTAAAAGATAGGGAACACTGTATACCAAAAAGCCAGTCTTCTGCCCCATATAAGCAGGATAACACGACCAAGATGGCTGAATAAAAACCATATACTACAGCTTTAATAATGACTTTAATACGCGCGACAGGATTATAGTTAATTCCCTACTGGCAAAGGTGAATGAAACTTCTGTAAAGATTGCTTGATTGACTGTAGGTTATCTGGCACCAAAACTACCACGGTCACTGACGCCGATGCTTGAAAGATAAGGAAGAGACTGCATACAGTCATTTCGGAACACTGCTAAACTTCTCAATCCCCATTTAAACTTATTTTCCAAAGCCTACGGCTTCATGCTTCTTCCGTCCTCAACACTCTGGCGGGAGGAAAAGTAATCGTAAAAACTCTATTTCATGTATTTCGTATTTAATATCACAACCATACTATATTTTTCCACTTCACGGTCAATCAGGCAAAAATGATACATAATTCGTCACGTTGATCATCCATTATTTATGACGAAAGAGGAATGAAAATTAGTGTTGCCTAGTTCATTTTCGTTCCTCCCTAAACACAGGGAAGATAGCCAGCGAGAGAGAGAGAGGAGCAATTCATATATATATGTATGTATATATATTTATTTAGATATATATATATATATATATATATATATATATATAGAGGATATATATATATATATATTTTATATATATATATATACATATATATATATATATATATATATATATATATATATATATATATATATATATATATATATATATATATATATATATATAAAAGATTGTGGGTATATATTTATCATATATATCTTTATTTCAATGCATAAGAAGCTGGTTGTGGAGGGGTTGAAAAACAAGTTCAATTGCATTCATGAAGGAGATATGGAACACATTTTCTTAAACAGCCTAACGCAAACCGTAGATACGAATGCATCGTCAAAATAATTTTTACCTTGAATCTTTTATTAAAAAATTTGTTTAGAAAAGCATTCCTACAAATTTCGGCAGCCAAAACTATAATTACCTTTATTAATAAGATCAAACAATCATTGTTTAATCAGGAAAAAGGTCTTGACGTTTCCATAAGACAAACAATCTTGGGAAATTGGGCTACACAAAACTTTGATCGAAAGCAAAGGGGTTAGTGTTTGACTTGTTACATAATAATAAAGAAATGTGGGTTAGCAGTGCCTAAAAATCTTCAACTGAGCATAAAAAGGCCATTTTGAAGCTGAACAAAAGGAGAAGATAGACTGATAAATGAATGGAATATGAAGTTGAGTGCTTCGGCAGGTCAAATATTTGAACAAGGAACGCTGGAACAAGGAAACAACCTCATCGACTACGGGGAAAAGCAAACAACGTGAAGTTTCAGGACAAATTTGCTTAGACTTGCAAGAAATTAAAGAACAAACTGAGGGTAGGAGCAGAAATGGGGTCCCTCTTTAGTTTCATTGGAATTTGTTTTTACGTGGAAAATGCGTAAGAGAGATTATGATTTCGAAATGGCCTCTTTACCGTCTTAACTGCACTGGAAGAGTTCAGTGAATCGATATCAAGTGAGGTCGGGTAATATACTTCTCTTTAACAGCTGCTCATCTAGCTACGGTTTGAGTGATAACATTCCAAGAACAAATGAGACAGAAAAGCTTCAGCCATTTCGAGAAATGTAATGCAACTGTCGAGAGTCTTTCAGAATGGAAAAGATAGCTTCATGACTGCAACCGGCAAATGGAAATGTAGTTCTCTCCATTTTATTTGCAATGTAAGATAAGATGCATTTGCGTTACTTGTACAGAGTCAAGCTGGATTAATTACAATTTCACACAAATTGCGTGAAATTATTTGTCGGCATTTTTTTAATCTTTTACAGATTCACAACTTTCTCAATGTGAGCTATGTACGTCTGCCATCGTCTAGGAAAGTTCATTTCTTACCAGTACTAAATGAATTTTATTTTGCTATTCTTGCCGGGTTGCATTTTCCCAAGATGTAACAGAGTACCGAGACCTTTCCCTGAAAAAAGCGGGACGCCAAAAACTAACCACAGATTTTTATTGAAAATAATCTCATTATGTTTCTCACACCAAAATTACTCTATAGCTACTAATCTTACCTAACCTAACCTAGCCTAGGGGCATGGCAAAAAAAAACCGGGGCTGGTGCAATACTAGCATGCTTCTCAGGAATTTGCTGCCGGGTTTTAGAGAGAGAGAGAGAGAGAGAGAGAGAGAGAGAGAGAGAGAGAGAGAGAGAGAGAGAGAGAGAGAGAGATGACGTTTACTAGAGATGTGTTGATGTATTCTCCTAAATCTTTATGCATGTATGTCATAGGAAAAATATAAAAGCTTGGTATTTTTCAGAACAAAAATAAAAGTTGTTAACAGTCGAAAAATTTAATTGTACGAACAAAACCCTGTGTTTTACTTTTCATAAATTAATTAAAACTTTACTGGGACCGGTGGACATTTTTCACTTTCACAGGGTAAGCGCATCACTCTTGTGGAGATATAAATTTAAATTTATTGTATGGAATATATATATATATATATATATATATATATATATATATATATATATATATATATATATATATATATATATATATATATATATATATATATATATATATATATATATATATATATATATATATATATATATATATGGAAGCAAAATCGAACGTGATTTGAAAAGACCCTGTAGATTACAGCTAAAAAAAATGACTACATCGTCTTCTGCTGAAACTTTACCCTTTTATTTATCATGGAATTGATGACATCAGCATACAATACTCAAGGCAGAGGAAGTATTTAATTACTACTGCGTGCTGGAAAAACGTGCTACAGTGAGTCATCCATTGTGCTTATCATAATAGACAATAGCATCACTATTTGCCACCAAGTTACACTTTTTTGTCTCTGCAAAATTTCGTTCCTATTTTTGTTTGTGTGCTACGTTACTCTGCAAATATTGCATTGTTTGGCTACCAGTTGCAGCTCATTATCTTAAAACACTTATGAATACAAGAGAGGAATCCACGCGGCAGTAAGAGAACTGCGTGACCCGACGGCAAAACAGTCATAGAAATTTGATGCAGCGACTATAGTTTTGCCTAGGCTTGAATCGTAAAAATTACTCAACGTCAGGATAAGGCTAAAAGACCTTTCCTGTGTGTCGAATGTATAAAACATCATGAAAATATCAAGTTCGTTAAGGGTGGAAGATATATGGTCTGACAACCTAAGGGAATCTATCAAATTCGAAATAATACTCATTTCCGTTTAAACTAATGCCATGCCCTGTGGAAACCTTACCGTGTCGTTAAGTGCGGAATGGACCCAGGCTCAGCTACCAACATATCATACGAACTCGCTACTTGTTCGTAATAAGCGGTGTTACTTATTTACTTTATTTAGAATCCTGCAGTGACATCACACTAACAGATTTTGTTTTCATTTTCGGAAATTCACTTTTAGTCTTGAAACATGTTAATCTTGAGACAGATTTTCAAAGGTCCTAAAGTTTCACCCCAAAATCTTCACATTAATTATATTGCCTAGGACGCTGAGGCTTAAAATGTTTCTGAGCCTCTTACGATCAGCAATTTTCCTACAATCAAATATTCTGTCCAATTTTCATTTAATTTCAACTGCTTCATTTCCATCCATTTAAAATTCGTGTAATCACATAGAACTGCAACCGCTAAGAATCAGGATCAAAGGTCTGTTTTGTTTCTGATCCTCTCGATTTCCTTTTTCAGTGTGTCGCATAATCTCGCATTCATCCCTTGATCCCCATCATGCCTTTGAAATCTCAAGCAATTTTTGCATTTTTTTAACCTTAGTTCTATGATTCGCAGCACATTTGCTGCAGCGTGAATCATCCTGTCTTTTTATCAGGGAATTTCTGTTCTTTGTGACCATCCCTCTGACAACAGCAACACATGGTAGCGCGGCATCAGTCTCTTACGTAGTTGTCTCCCTTCTTGTTTTCTTATACCAAGAATCAAAACTCTCAGTGTTGGATCACATTTCAGTATGTCATACCCGGTAATCCAAGCAGCTGGGTTATCAAAACTACTTAAAATCCTATTCTCAGTATTCTCGACATTCTGAAAATATCACTTTCTTGCAATTAGGATACTTGTGAGATCTTCCTTTGACTCTTCACTTAAATACACTACTTATAGTTTTGGGCGGGAGAGTCTTCACATTTTTTCCAGTAACGTTGTGAGTATAAAAATTTCGAAGCGGAGCGGTATCTCTCGGAGATTACTCTCAGTTTATGAATTCATAGCTAGTTTCTTTTTTGTAAATCTTCTCTTAACACATTTATTTGTGACGGTAGCCGCATACGATGAATTTCGATCTCACCGATGACCCATCTTCCACTCCATCCACCTTCAGAGCATTATGATCTACTATCTTCTCTAGTGGCAGCCCTTTCCACAAAAATTCCAACTCATAATTCAAATGATATCTCAACACTTTCCAATCACGAGCAAACACATCACTGATCCAATTTATTTCTCGTAGGTTTTCACTATTTACGCCATTAAGACCGGCGCTTCCTTCCCAGGAACAGCCCTTGTTACCGGCCGCAAGACGCGCTTGGCAAACACTCTTAGTGAGATAGAATTCATAATCATAATAAGTTAGCCTCAGTTACGAAGTCACCGTATAATTTCCAAAAAAAATCAAAATGAATCGAATGTTGTTTATCAGCAGACTATGTGGGATCGCGTACAAAAACGTAAATCAAATCAAAACTGATGCAGTAAATACAATAATCTTAAAAATGATGAATACCCTCAGTAAACTGTGGTTACCCTTTAACGTTAATATGTATCACTGAAGACGGTATAATTGGGCTTTGTATTTTCTTATATGAAAGAAAATGTGACGGAAACCATCGTACTTATTATTTGGTCAAAAACGATTCTGAACTGGAAATGAGAGATTGGAGTTTCTTCAGGGTTCTGGTAAGAATCTAGAGCGAGTTAAAATTTTACCGTGGGTAAACTCTTCGAGCCTTCCTTGAATTTAAAATCCAGACACTTCTCTGCAACGCAGTGTGTTATCTTCTCTATTTGTTAACCACCTCGATCTACGGATCTATTTAGAAAGGATTTAGAAATGGCCATTTAATTTATACAGGTATCACAACGCGAACACCAAAGCAACTATAGGCTGCTTTAGATATTATATATATATATATATATATATATATATATATATATATATATATATATATATATATATATATATATATATGTGTGTGTGTGTGTGTGTGTGTATGTATGTATATACACACTTATGTATACACACATATATACATATATATACATATTGTCACGATGCGTACCAAGTAATTGGTTATTACACAACTAATCACAGATTTCAAAACTATACCTCACTTCAGCCAGATACCTGAACTCTCATAACAAAAGATTTACGACTGAGTACTCTATTGGTAACAGTGATCCCTTAAAAAGCTCATTAATCACATGAAAAATCAAAAACGTTTATCAAAGAACGTTTATCAAATATCGAACAAGAAATATATTAGAATAAAAGGGCATCACTCCATCAAACAACTTTAACTGTTTCCCTGGTCTTAATTCACTTCGACAAAACTAAAGGAACAAAACATGTTTATCACTTTACCTTGTACACACAGTTAATCCTATTCATTGGTGGTCAATAAATGAAACACTTTTTTTATAATTTTAAATACAAAAATTTATTTTTAAATTCAAAATTTATAATCAGAATTCACAATCTGAAAAATTTACTAGTACTTGAAAACAACACAAAATTCAATTAAATCTTGAGTTAAATTATTAAACAAAATTAAATCACAAAACTTTAATTTATCAAGAAAATTAAATCACAAAACTTTAATTTATCAAGAAATTAAAATTAATCAAGCAAAATTTAAACTATCAAGAATTACTCAAGATTTGAAAAGAAAATCTTAGTAAATGAAAATTAAATCAATTCTGCAATGTTAAATTATTAAGATATATTTAAAATGCTAAGTAAATAAATGTTAAATCACCAATAAAAATCAAGAGATTGCAAACACAAGAACACACAAAAATACACAAAAGATTTATCAATAATAATTTCACTTAGGCAAAAATTTCCTGATATGCCTTATTATACCATAGTAATAATAAGTAAAATTCACTTCACCTTACAGGACCTGCAGGGTCTTTTGATTCACAAAACGCACTTTTTATCAGGCACCGTTACAACTTAAATTTTACTAAATTCAGATCTCAAAAGCTATATTTAATACCAGTGACCACAAAAATTTAACGTTAATAGCGTCTCTCTGTTTAAGAATGACACTGGGAACCAAACTTAACGGTCTCTGAAATAAGAATGAAAAAATCTGTGGATTCCAATATGAAATTCAACATGTGACGTCATGAAGAACAAGGCATTTGTTTTGGTGATAGAAATTCATTTCTCGCTATAGTGTGGTTCGGATTCCACAATAAGCTGTAGGTCCCGTTGCTAGGTAACCAATTGGTTCTTAGATAAAATAAAGCCCTAGGAGAGCTGTTAACAGCTCAGTGGTCTTTAAACTAAGATATACAATCATGTGACGTCATTAAGGCATTTTGGGTGCGAGATGACGCAATCGACATTACATAATGCAATCGATCATGATGTCTTACTCACAAAATTGCATACTTGACCATAGCCATGTATGTAACATTATTCTCGTATGATACAAAGCTTTCACAGAAAAACAGATGGCAACTGGGTAATTATGACTGACATGTTTTGAAAAAACACGAAAACCCTGAGTTGGTTTCAGGATAGATCAGCAATTGTTATTCCCAACCTGTCATCACGTGAATTAAAACAAAGCGCTCCTCTTATCTGAACTGGTGACAGATGACACATCTGGTCTAAAACTCGAATCTCTCTCTCGTTACTACGCTATTATCAAGAAAGATATTAGTTCTAAATCACGCTATTGAGATCTGATAATACCACACTGCATGCAATATTTCAACAATCATTACCATTACACATAATGCATGATAAATAGAAGAGTAAATATATCAAAATTGTAGGAGGATATATGTATTACAAGGTAGCATCATGAAAATATAACATATATATATATATATATATATATATATATATATATATATATATATATATATATATATATATATATATATATATATATATACACACACATACATACGTAATATTAAATGGTCGAGCATCAAAGATCTTGATGGTGGAATACAGACTTTCAGGTCATGATGAAACCGCACCATTTATCGTTAAGACTATTTCACAACTAAGAGACTCTGCTAACCAGGAATCTCTTATTATTATGGTATAGCCATTTCCCAAAAGGCAACCTGGTGTGGTAAAAAGTACGAAATATAGCATAATGTAAAGGGGAAAAGAGATCATGGACAAGTGCATGATGAAATAAAACACACACAAGATCAATAGTCTGAGAGATTACAAAAAGAAAAAAAAATATAATAGATAACTGAAAAGTGGAGGAGAAGGCAAAGATACAACTGAAAGCGATTCATCAACTGAACGAAAATGCACATCTGTTAGTCACTACGGTCGCAGGGTGTAAGCGAGATGTACACATCAACATACATGCTAAATATTCCTCAAACATTAGGGTTGCATTTTCACGGGCAACTCCAGTAGCTCTCGTAGACTTTACTTCTTGAAACCTATGCCATTTAGGCACTATAACTAAATATCTATAATAATAAAATCCGAGTGGATCGTGTTTGTCCTCCCCCGGGTGACAGTAGGGAAGACATGACACAGCCACCCACCCCTACAAACCGGTAGGTACGGGATCGGGAGGGCAGAGGAGACAGCAGCGCCGGGTGGGTTCCAGCGTGCGTAGCGCGCGCCAACAAGTAATAAATGGCTAAAAGAGACAGTCACACTGAACCTATGGGCCCTCATGAATGGAGATCAGTTCTTTACCGGCAGAACCAGTCTGTATGACCGATAATTTTCTTCCGAAACAAATAGGACGGACAACATAGTGTAATATCCATTGGATAACCGGAATCCTGTGGTCGACTGACACCTGGAAAGGCAGGCAAATGGGGAATATTACAACTAGGTAATAAGGGATTTCAGTAAATAGCAAGCTAATGGTAATGATGGTCATGGTGCTGTTAGTATGTTAGCGCCAAGTTTAAGTTGTCCGACGTGGATGACATAATTATCTGTCTGGGTTTCATTTAAGGGAGGGTCTCATGAACGAAGTACTTACGCACTTACGAAAAAAAAAAAAACATTTCATTACATGCAAAGCTTTAATCAAGTAATACGCTCTCTGATGTCTCTGACTTTCGCTATAGTATAAAACATAAATACCTCGAGGGCCCAGATTTTCCCTGATGCAGTGAGTGCTGAATATTCATACTGCTTATAATGAATGGACTCCATATTCAGACAAGATAAATTTCGGTCTCTCAAACAAACGAGTAAAAAAATGCGCAGAAGTTTCTTCGACCCAATCGAGTTTTCTGTCCGGTGGTGGCCTCAGCCACGGCCCATGAAACTCAGCCACGGTCCGGTGGTGGACTATGTTGTTTAACCTTAAATAAAATAAAAACTACTGAGTCTAAAGGGCTGCAATTTGCTATGTTTGATGATTGGAGGGTGGATGATCAACATACAATTTGCAGCCCTCTAGCCTCAGTAGTTTTTAAGATTGAGGGCGGATGGACAGACAAAGCCAGCACAATAGTTTTCTTTTACAGAAAACTAAAAAGATGATGAATAACAGGTTGTTTTTCATGCTCTTTTGTGAAATGCTGCACCATCGCAGCCAGGATTCCATGGAACTGGAGACAGTTGGTGTCAGAACGAGGAACGGATTCTTGACAATGCTCAGTATATTCCGTGGGAATGTACTGAGTGACCTCCAGCCCTTCATGGTCCTCACAACAAAAGCTCGCGCTTTCGTTTGGGTACTACAACAGTTTACAGGTTGTAATAAAAACACTTCATGTTTAATTTCATTATCGTTTACCATGTTAGTCTTAGATAAATAATGTAAGTGGTTCGACAAAGTTCTTAAACCAGAGGTGTCAAAGTCACATTTACGTTCACTTGTAATGGAAGTGCTTGCTTATAACAGTATTTCAAAGACCAACTTCGATCTCCAGTTAGGCGGCGTATAATATTTCTAAGCATTTCCATGCAGACAAAACTAAGCAAGCTTCAACATGGATTAACGGGTTTTAAATTGGCGTTTTTATGATCTAAACACAGGGAACATTTGTTAGATATATTAAAGTCACTTTGCTAATCAAATGCAAGTTTACTCCCAATGACTTTACCTCACCCAACAGGATAAGGTGAAATGACATTTTTCTTAACCTACACATTGAGGGCTTTCATTTGATTTATAGGATGACTATCTTTTTAAAATATTTTTATTTGATAAGAAATGGCAAGGCAAATTTCACCATCTTAACGGTGGCCTTTCTCTTTCATTATGAAATGAAGAGTCCTGCCACCGTGTTCCTCTGACCTTATAATTTCATTATGCAGTTAGTCACTTGCCACTGGGTCCACATCCCAGACAAACGATACAAATGCGTAGCAGAAACATTTGAAGAGAAACAATTTGATATCGACATTATCGTAGACCGGACCGGGGCACCAAAGCCGATGGCGGGGTATAGCAATAACTCAGCAGTATTCTTAGGTATTAATTATTAGGTTCATCTTATAAAAAAATGATACCTGTTAAAAAGAGATAGCACAGAACGCAGGCTATCATTTTCAGAAATATTAATTCTGCACAATTATCACGAGCACACATTTTCCATTCACTCATGATACTCGTCCTCTTTTAAGGTGTTACCTTCCATTCCTCAGCCAGTATCTGGGGATGAGGAGGGTAGCCCCGGCTCTTTCCACCCCCGGTAGTGAGCACCCAGTGTCATCTCACTACCTGTTGCCTAGTCCAGTGCCTACGTCAACAGAGGTTCAACGGATTACAATGAAACGTGCTTATACAGGTCCGTTCTTGCTCTCGAGTCGAACCTGAGTCGTCTCGCTAATGAGGAAAAGGCAATGTAAATCACACTATAATGCCCACACGTATACAAAATAAAATAACACACACACACACATATATATATATATATATAATATATATATATATATATATATATTTATATATATATATATATATATATATATATATATATATATATATATATATATATATATATATGTATATATATTTATGTGTGTGTGTGTGTTTGTGTGTGTATACTGTCCAGGACTTTTATTATTTTTACTAATTTTTAACACACATTTTATTACCTGTTATTTCTTCTCCTACTCAATTCTTTATCTTGTTTTATTTTTAATCGCTTATATATCCTCACCATTACAACTACCATTATATTTTTCTGTTTTCTTTTCTCTTCAGATTTCTGCTCATTGGACTTATCACCAAATCTCTTTCTATTTTTACTTGCAATTCAGCTTTCATGGATTCGCGAATTCTGCAATTTTCAGTTAAAATTCTTCCAATTACCAGAAATTTCTTTAATCACCCTCCTTCAAAGACTTGCATCCAACTTTCACATTCGATATCAAGACTTATATTCCAGCCTTTCATTCCAATCAACGATACATGGCAATATCTTCAATATATAGAGAATATGTTCTGATATTTGATTGGGTGTGGGATTTTTGCTCACTCCTAATTGCGGTTGCTTCACTCCTGTAATTGAATAATTAATTTACCACAGGCAGAAAGGAATAAAGTTGAAAATATTTACTGGATTTCCAGATGCTAATTTAAGAAGAAATATGTGGATCCTGGCGACGGCAATAATGAAATGCAAATGATAAGAATACAAAATTGAAGCTTTTCCCACGATAATTATGATTTTCATAAGCATGTACACGTGGTCACTTCCTGAATATTTTTGTGTACTTAATAAAAAGGGGTTCTCTTATTCCTTTCTCCTTTAACGGTAATACAGACTTTCCGTGACTTTCAAAAACTTCAGTTCACTGCATAATTTAAACGTTAATTGAAATTTTAGAGGTAACTAAGAATTAATCAGAAATGGAAGAATACTCAAGAGCAGAAACTTTCCCTAATTAAGTCGAAATGACAAAACTAAGGGTATGATGTATGTACGTACGTATGTATATACACATATATATACACATGTAAATATATATAAATGAAAATCTGTCTCGGAGGATTGTAGAAACGGCAATAATACGTTCTTTTTTTTACAGAAGCCTGAAGCAAAACGGCACAACAACGGAAAAAAGGTTGGGAGAAAGATCATCTAAAGGCTAAGTTCCGCCAGTCACTGAACAGAATAATTTCCTGAGCTTTACGTGCGCCCTTCAAGGGAAACGTTATTATTATTAAGATGATGATAATGTTTATTATTATTATTATTATTATTATTATTATTATTATTAGTGAGGAGACCTCTGAGGGCAGCAGCGTTCAAAATAATAGCTGTTTCTGGGCACTTAATTTGAATAGTCTTCTTTTGTAGTTGTATTTCCGTCAGAAAAATAAAACTATTATAACAGAAAAGCTTAACATGACCTTAGGAAATTTGATATACCAACTACACGCTGATGAGAAAGTTACAAGACGCATAGAGAAGACTCTGTACAAATTAAATGTCGCAGAAGCAGCAATTATTATTATTATTATTATTATTATTATTATTATTATTATTTATTATTATTATTATTATTATTATTATTGTTATTATTATTATTATTATTTCAGAAGAATAAACATTCACATTGATCATATCTAAACGTTCATTAACATTAAAAGCAAACTTCCATGACATTATTAACTATGAAAAACATAATAATTAGTTGCTTGTTATTTAAAAAATCGATGAGCGTTAAAGATCAGTACATTAGTAAAGAAAACCTATTTATACCAATTTTTAGAGTGTTCACCCAGCACACTGAATCAATATGAACATTCTACGGCGGTTCAAATGGAATTTGGGAGCCTACAGCGCTGATGAACAATCTTGACTGATTTATTTATAATTAAATGTAAGGTGAACTGGAATGGATTGAGTACGAGAAACTACCAGGAAATGTCTTGGAGGTACTGTACACGCCTAGATTTGCAGACCCACTCACACGCACACATAAATATATACATATACAGTATATAAATTTGTGTATATATAACATATATATGTATACATATATATAAATATATATGTGTGTGTGTGTGTGAGTGAGTGTGGGTGTGCATCTGGGTTGATTTGATTTTATGAAATTCTGGCTATTAGGGCAAACCCTTTCAGCGCTAAGACAGTGAAAAGGAGTTATAACGGATGGACAGCAAGATAAGAGAGATCCAGAAAATAAAGGAAATGAAGTACAAGGATCTAAAAGTGGAATTGGGAAATAACCTCACAACTGGATTAAGAAGTAAAAGAGAATTTGGATAGCAAGATTGGAGAAAGGAGACCGGGATGGAGGTAAAGGAAAAGATTGGTAGGAAGGTGCAGCTAGGGGCCGAAGCGGCGCAGCAAACACCTTTAGTAATGCCTACAGCGCACCATGTGAGATGCATATATATATATATATATATATATATATATATATATATATATATATATATATATATATATATATATATATATATATATATATATATATATATATATATATATATATATATAATATATATATATATATATATATATATATATATATATATATATATATATATATATATATATATATGTATGCAGAACACATACATGTATACTTATACACACATACATATATACACGCATAGCCTACACAGGAACGTCTTTTTTTTCAAAACTACAACAGCTGCTTTGATCACGGAAATAAAACCTGCGTAGCCATATCCGTGTATGCCCACGGGCAAGGTGCAAACAAGGAGAGAGATACCCTTGTTGGCTGGATAAGAGGCATAATTTTTGTTTTTGCCCTTATCTAACCTTCCACACTTTCCCTTCTCTGTTTCCCACTATATATTCATTTTAAATCGAGTCGCCAAACTGCCTTCTATGTCTGTTCTCGGGTAAATCTTCGAGATGGAAGTCGACCTCCTGCCGTGATAACGAGAATACCGAAAAACAGGAGAGAGTCAATTGATTAACAACCGTCACCGGACACTCTTTAACTGTCGGTCCCGTTGTCTCCATTACCCCTGCTACTGATGCCCTGAGGTCAAAATTACAGCCTTCTCAATACACTGTCTAAAGGGTTGTGGACAGCAATCTGACCAATGACACACACACACGAGCTTTCCATACGCCTGCGTAACTGAAATTTGAAATCCAGCCAATGAGAGTCCTAGTCTTCTTAGGCCTTCCTCCAAGTGACCTAGCACAGGCCGACACAAGTGATACCAGTGAAGAAGTCAGTTGGCCGAGAAGCTCAACAAAGGGAAGAAGTCCCAAGATGACAAGGTCCAAACCGCACGTGAAGGGCAAAGCAGTGATTTTTGTACGCGGAAATAATAAGCTGAAGGGTGACACCACCCTGACAAACTGCAGTGCCCCGACCTCGCATACCTTTAAAGATAACCTCAGGAGACCCTCTGGCCGACTCCTTCAATCTAGCCAGACTCATCCCTGTGACCCCACATGTCGTGAGAAACCTGTGTGGTGACGCACTGACATGAGGGATGCCAGACTCGCTTGAGCCGAGAAACTAAGTACCTGATCTGACATAGTTAGAGGGCAAGGTGAAGCAGAGAGGGTTAAAAGGAGAGACTTGTTGGCTCAGCAAAGGAGGCATAAGATAAAATAATCATGTAACTTACAATTTAACTTAAAAGAATTAAGTTCTGTTTTGAGGAAAAGTTATTGAAATTCTTATCCACGCAGAATCTACCAATACAAATGCCCTGTCCAAGAGTGCCTCGGTGCCTACATCGGTGTGACTACATTGCGCTTCTCCAAGAGGATCTCCTGCCATGCTCAGATAGGCGCCATGTATAATCATACCAGAGACGCCCATAACATCAGCAACCAACACCCACAACCGCTCCTCCATATCTTACTCCTAACCCCGACCCCAAACCTTAGACCCTCAAAGTTGCCTTATATCTGCATTCCACAACACAAGCTCCCATCTGGACTGGCAAAATATCAATTGAAAGTACTAAGGAGTAAGGACTCGAGGTGAGCTTCGACGATTTTCTCGGCGGCCAGGAAGCGAGCAGGAAGCACTCCGGTAGTTGTTAATGACTTTGATTGGCAGTTACCCTTTTTCCTCCCAATAATGTATTTCCTGTTCCCGTTCGGCTGCCTAACGTCTAACGGTTGAATCCCTCAATCATCGCTCTACCTTCCAATTTAAGCTGTTACTTCTTACCGTTTACCGTCTTAATAAATAGAGCATAAATACAAAACAACTTACGTTCTACAGTCCTTTGAGGGGTAAACACAGGCCAAGTGCCTTAAAGACTCTGACAGCACATACACATACATCTACTGTACATGCCTTCCCTCAGTCAGGGCGAAAAAGCGCTTTCTCCAACAAAGATCTTTACTTTTTCGTCCATCAGTTCCACTACTGCAAGTTCGCTGGTTGTTACTTTTATTTTCTCGGTAAGTTAAATGCGTTATGTACCCTCCGTAGATTTTTATTTTCCAGGTTTTTCTCTTACGATAATTTTTTTCAGTTTTCCTTACTAGCCATCTACGACTCACCAAGACTGGCAATTTTTGTCCAGTATTAACGGAGATGAGAATATGTTAATGCGGAAAACACAGAAAAAATCAATACAAAGCTTAATTTGAATGACTCAGCCATCTTATTCAACAGGACATATAAAAATTTGCATTTGCTGTTAGCAAAACTTTATTCCAGATTGATTATAATCTTGATCAGCACTTGTGAAAGAAGTATGCTAGTATCGCGCATTTCTTTAAAGTTGCAGATTCTCTATGTCATTAAAAGTGGTCTTTTATCCCAATAGAATCACGTGCTGTGTTCTAAATACTGGATCGTTTTATTTATAAAGTTGACGAGAGCATTTCTCTTTGCACCAGCAAAACACTATGAAGTGTTGTGTTGTGAATTAGAATCAGTGATGTTTTTTTTTATGTATTGCTTAGATTACGGTATGTGTTTGAGGTTGACTGATTGCATGCCTGCACTAACCCACTTTTAAAATTCTGTAAAATTCTGGACATTCAAGCCAAATACAACTAGGAATTAAAATCCCGAGAAATAAATCAACTGCTGTGTTTGAAAAGTTATGTTGTTCATGGTTGCACTGAAGCTGACTCATAATGAGCATAAAGAAACATTGTAAGCCTTACTCTGGACGACTTAACACCAAGTTGCCCGTGTTAGAATACCTGTGTTGCAGTAGGAGTCTACTGTGCAAGACGTTTAATTTTGTCATGACGTAAAATGGCTGTAGCTGTCCACATACGCACTGCTCAACCGGAGCTTATTCGGGAATCGGGACATTGTCTTGTTTTTGTGAAACTATAAATAGTTTGGCGAGTCATAACGATGCCCCATTCTCCTTTTATTATATGAAGTCAAGCCCTTTCGATGGAAACTTCCATCGAAAGGGCTTGACTTCATATAATAAAAGGAGAATGGGGCATCGTTATGATTGAAATCATTTGAGCTCAATCATTCTATCAGACCAAACGCATTTTTAATTCTAGTCACTGTCTGCTTGTGAGTGAACTGAGGTACATTTCAAGAGTCAACACTTTTCGCCATTTTGGTTAATTATTGAAGCGCTGCCTATAACTTTTCTTTTATCGTGAGTTAATAATTTTGCCACTGTACGTCTTATTCACCTTCATTCTTTTCCCTCTTGTTTTTTTTATTGTATTTTGCACATTTCTTATTGTCATTTCTTGTTAGATTTTGTGAGTAAGCCATTTCAGTATAAGAGGTTGAATACAACTGTTAAAAAGTGAAAACCTATAAGTTATTACAAGTCTCTGGTTTATTCATAATTGCTAAGTAGCTTTGAATAATCAGTAGCTCTACAATTATAAAGTATCTTAAAAGGAAGGAATCAATGAACATACAAAATATAGTGGTTGTGATATTCTTCAACTTTGTGAGAGCGATCGAGAGTAAGTTGGAATTAAAGTGGATAAGAAATCTCAGTTCGAAGGCCTCCTGGAGAGAGAGAGAGAGAGAGAGAGAGAGAGAGAGAGAGAGAGAGAGAGAGAGAGAGAGAGCTATATTAATAATTCTAAGTTGTTTTGTTCTGGTAAATATTGTAGCGTCCATAGCAGGAGTATTAAAACTTATCATTGAAGTAACTGATTTCAAATAACACAGGAGTCAAAAGGAGAACCAGACCAACGTCCAAACATTTAGCAAAATGTCCCCACGTGAGACTACACCGTCACTTAACAGCATATCCAAATATACATGTTTAAGGCAAAAAGCCGTTTCCCTCTTCAAAAGTGGTTTCAGGAGTTGAAAACCATCACAATACCGGAAGGTTAAACCTCTGACTCCAGCTGCAGTCTTTTTTTACCTAAGGGAACCACGAACTTCCGAAGCCAACGACCAATTTACGTGGCACATCCACTCTTATGCGTGTCAGTCACCTTCACTTGCACAATCTTTCAGTCCAAAACAACAAACCTATGGCGGCTTATAATGAACAAAATGTGAAAAATAAAATTATACATATAAACCCTTGTACCACAAACGTAAAAAGTCAAACATTTGGAAAGCCATTTAAAAATGAAAGTTGTTCCTTGAGTAAGCATAATTGTTTGTCTCAAATATTGCATATATAAAACATCTAAATATGGAAAAGAAACACCTGTATTAAAAAAAAACTGCATGTAACGTACAGTACACCCATTGAAAAAATAACGTTACCCAATTAAATGTTTGTAGCCCAGGTTTTCCACTGAGGTCTGATGACGCTCCTTAATATACATGATTCTGCGGGAACTGAATTTTTTCTCACTAATCTAGTTAATACTATTTACTTCGTAATAATCAAGGGACTTTGCGACTGAACGATCACAGAGATCCCGAACAGCTAAACGTGTTATGTTCTCATCTTCTTCTACCTCCCTCTTTTACACTAACGTTATGAAAAGAAGTGTTCTCGAGTAGAAGCTTCTTGAGCCGGGTAAATGACGTATGATCCGGTTCCTAAGTTAGAAGAAATTTTGTGGTGATGAATGATGGGCGCCTTGAGGTAGATTGAAAAACTTTGTGACTTTTTAAAAAGAATGAGGTAAGTTATCAAAAAATATGGCTGTTCATCATAACTTTGGAAATTGTGAACTTTAACATCATTGTTACCTAAGGCTTGAATTTATAATGTGTTGCTGCCTGGACAGATGACAGGCTACGTACGCGGGGATTACATACCAAATCAAGTGTACACACGGAGATGAAACAATTTGGAAGACTCTTCTGAAAATTCCATCGGGTCTCCGTTGAGCTACGCAGTGGATTAATCACTCTTTGTTTGGTTGACGGAGATGGTTAAAACCTGTGGTGGATTTGCTGCAAGCCGGAAGGTTACCATCCTATAAAGCTAAGGTTCGCCATCTTGCGCAAACCGCATGTTTGAATATCTATTTATCAATATATATGTATATATATATTACATACAGTACTGTATGTATATATATATATATATATATATATATATATATATATATATGCAATTTCTGTTTAAGTCAATGGCATTATTTCCAGAGACCATCATGCCACTGACTTTATTAGTAATTGCATTATGGGAGAAAAGATGTATAAACAGGCATATATAAACAGTGTATATATATATATATATATATATATATATATATATATATATATATATATATATATATATATATATATATATATATATAAATATACTGTATATTGTCACAAAGTGATCAAGTACCTGGTTATTACACAAATAATAAGACCAAAAGATTTACCTCACTTCAGCCAGACACTTGAAACCTCATAACAATAATATTAAGACTGAATACTCTAAAGGTACAGTGATCCCTTAAAACTTGCTTAACACTTGAAAAATCAATCTAAATTTATTAAATTATGGGTGAGGGGTGAGGTAACAACTGATAAGCTATAAACAGACAAGGGGAAAAAGGGCATCACTCCATCAAATCCTATAATTTTTTTCCCTGGTTCTAATTCACTTTGATAAAGGAGAACTAGTCAGATATATCACTTACCTTGAATACACACACAAATATCTCTAATCACTGGTGGTCAAAATGAAACACTGTGCTTTTAAAACTTTAAATAGACAAATTTATTTCTAAGTTCAAAAGTTATAAGTAGAGTTCACAATCTCAAAAAGATTTACTATTACTTGACAACAGTGTAAGATTTAAGTATTTCTTAACCAACATTAACTCACATAACTTTAATTTATCAAGAAATCAATTTAATTAAGCAAAATTCAAACGATTAACACTCACTCCAGATTATAATGTAAATCTTAAAAATTGAAAGCAACACAAATGTTCACTGAAATCTTAATAATTGAAATCAACATAAGTATTCACTGAAATCTCAATGAAACCAACACCAACAAAACACTAATTAATCACCAACACAAACTTTGGGAAACACTGTGAAATTATAAACACATGAGCATATGATAATAATAAAAAGAGGGACATATAAGAAAGTAATATGCAGAAATAAATATACCAACAGCAATTTCACTAAGACAAAATATTTTTAAAGATTATATCAATCTTTTCAAAAGATTACCTCCACTTTTTTAAAAAGATTACACTCACCTCTTACTAAAATCACAACTATCTTTCACCAAGACAACACTTCACTTTTAAACATGATACAATGCAAGTAAATAAGCACATTACCTTACTCCATTTTATAATCTATAAAACACACTTTTTCACAATGGCTGTAGAACACAAATATTTTAAACCATTCTCAAAAAATATTATATCTTGTGGGAGTGTTACAAAACTTATATATCTAGGAGAGTAACCACAATTTTACACCCTTCTATATGAATAATAATTGAGAGAGAGAGAGGGAGATCTTACTAATATCAGGCCCCTTATCTGACTAACTGTTTTCGTTCACCAATTCTGCTTTTATCCTCAAACCTGGGTTGCCAGTTAGTCACTTCAAATCTTAGAATAACCTGAGTCCTTTCTCATACATTCTAGTATAACCAGAATATAGAAATCCTCCTTCTACAAACAGAATACATGGAATACAGAATAAGCACAATATTCTTTGGCTTGGAAAGGATATATATTTTACTCTTTCATCTAAATGATTGACAGTTCACTTTCTGGCTGTACACTTGTGTAAACAGACACATAGGCCTTTGGAACTAGTCACGGTTAAAAGCTGTCAACCCTCGTCACAGATCTCTTATCTCTCTTTGCTTACAGATTTCCCTGGACAGCTGTGTACCCAGCTGAGCAAAGAGCAAAACAGGATGTACTTATCTGAACTGGTTACCAAAATATCTCCGAAACTTTAACTCCCACGAAACATAGTATGTTATGAACACAAAAGAACATCTACCATTTATAAGCATTGCACAACATTCTTACATTATAAAGTCACCTCATTACACCTCACAACATGTGAAATAGCTGTAAGAAAAAAACATATCAAAATCACAGACAATACATCAAAAACACAGAACAAATATTACTTTTACAGAATGGTTATATATTATAATATCATATTGTAATATTCCTCCCTCCTCAGAAGATTAATTATCCCAGGTTTGAATCCAATGATTCAGAAAGGGACAAATAATGTACAATTACATTGCTCCTTCCAAAAATGTTCTGTCTCTTTACACAATAAGATTATACAATCAATCAGGGGAGCTACTATGGCTGAAAAACTTTAACAGAATAGGCGATAAACTCTAGGCATATCCACAAATCTTTGTAACTCTTTCATCACTTTAGAAACAACCTTGGCTTGCCCAATATCATAAAATAATTGATCATTAAGAGGTAAGGGATAATTATCAGCTACACTGATGGAATTCAGTTTCCTATAATCACTACACATCCTAAACGAGCCACCTGATTTCTTCACTAAAACACAAGGAGAACTGTAATGACTTGAACTGGGTTCTGCCAATCCGTGCTGCAATAAATACTCGACTTCTTTTTTCAAAACATCTCAATGAAAAGGTGATATATGGTAAGCTCTTTGCTTGAATGGCTTAGAAGATGCCAAGCCATTTATCTCATGCTTTGTCAAGTTGGTACACTTAGGTATGTCTGTAAAAATCTCAGGGAAATTTTGAACCATCTCACTCAATTCTTTGCTTTGTTCAACACTCAGATGTTTTAGTTTGTTCTCCATATTTTCTAATATTGAAGAATTGTTCATCTTGTTTTCAGCTCCCAATTCGTAGTCATCATCATCCTCTGTAGATGAAGTTGTTTAGGTTATAGACACTATCTCAGTTCTAATCTCTGAGAAGTAGAGTTTCAAAAGATTTACACATATCTTCCTCTGTTGTTTCCTTCTCCCTGGTGTTTCAATCACATAAGTTCGATCAATTAACTTTTCTGTTATCCTATAAGGACCTTGAAATTTATTTGAAAGGGGAAATCTTTTCAATGGTAAAAACAATAGAACTTGCTGTCCAACACTAAAATTTCGTAGCTTAGCCTTAGCATCATACTTCCTTTTCATTTTCTTTTGGCTTATCTTTAAATTTTCTAATTTCTCTTAACCTTTTCCTCAAGTTCTTCACATATTCTCCTTGGACGTCCTCTTGATTTTCTTCCTAGCTCTCTGCAAGAACTTTCAACGGATCTCTCATGTCTCGACCAAAAATCATTTCGTTTGGTGAACATCCCATACTTTCTTGATAAGCATTCCTAACTTCAAATAATAATAAAGGTAAACCAACGTCCCATTCTCTTCCTGACTCATTACAGTACTTGGTTAACATACTTTTCAAAGTCTGGTGGAACCTTTCCAAGGATCCTTGAGTCTCTGGATGGTAAGCGGTAGATAATTGTTGTTTCATTCCCAACAAGTTCATCACATCCTGGAATAATTTTGAAGTAAAGTTCGTTCCTCCATCACTTTGTACAATTTCTAGAATTCCAAACTTGGAGAAAAATTCCACCAACTTCTCAGCAATTACCTTTGCACTAATACTTCTTACAAGAATTGCCTCAGGATATCTTGTTACTGGACACATCAACATTAACAGATATTCATGTCCTTTCTTCATTTTCAGAAGCGGACCAACCACATCTACTATCACCTTGCTAATGGGTTCTCCTCTAACTTCTATCGGTTGTAGGGAAGCTTTTTGAATAGTTTCATTCAGTTTTCCAGCTATCTGGCATGTATGACACTCCCTGCAAAATCTGCTAACATCCTTGTGAAGTCCAGGCCAGAAAAAATACTTCATAATCTTCTCAACAGTCTTCCTGATTCCCATATGTCCCGACTCATGTGCTAATGATACAACTTGCTTCCTCAGTGGATATGGAATCAAAATTTGATGATATTCTCCCCATTCAGCATTTCTTGGAATATCTGCAGGTCGATGTTTCCTCATTAGCAATCCTTCCTTTACGTAATATCAAGTAGTAGTTTGTTGCATCTCGTCTTGGTCAACAACTCTTAAGAACAAATCCGCCAGCGTTGTATCCTTCTTCTGCAGTTCTATTAACTTCCCTCTAGTCATTTGACCAACTTCAAGGGTTGAACTCTCAATATCTGCCAACTCTGCTACTGTAGTTTCACTACTATCTTCAGGAACACTTTGACTACACTGAGTCTCTTCAACAATAACAGGATCCTCTTCTTCTTGGGAAATCTCTTTATTACTTACACTAGGGGAAATTTCACCTTTCCTTAAACATCTCTTCTAAGCTCAAAGATCCTTCACTTGATCCTTCTGGTGCAGGTAAATCCTCAATTTCTTCACTTCTATACTCAGTTCTCTTCATACCCCTGGAAGTTACACAACTTGGAAACAGGTGAGGGTTTTGCTTCTCCAGCTCTACCATAGGACTAATCCTCCACAGTTTGTCTGTCACTATAGGACAAGGAATGAAGGAAACACCACCAACTTCATTACCCAGTAAAACATGCACACCTTCAACAGCTAGTGAGTCCTTTACAGCAAAATCAATGCTTCCTGTCACTAATTCACATGGCAAATGCAAGCAGCACATAGGAGTTACTTCCTCTCCTCCTATACCCTTTAAAATAACTGAATCTCCAGTGAGATTCTTCTCCAACTGAGGATGAGCACCACGAACTACCACACTATGGTTACTTCCTGCATCACGCAATATCTTCACTGGTACCTGAACACTTAAAGAGGGAGCTGTCAGCATACCTTCATAGATATATGGCTTAAAAGCCTCCTCACTGTTCAGCCACTCACTACTTGAAGTTGCATTTCCACTGGTTGCTAAGCACTCTGCTTGTCTATTTCATTTTTTCCCACACTATTCTTCAAAGTTGGCTTTACCTGGTTATCTCTTATCACCTGTCCAACTGGCTTAATCTGCTGTTGCATCTTATAACAATCTCGACTAATAATGTCCTACTCTTCCACAGTTGTAGCAAACAACATTAGTCTTCTGCATCTGTCTTGAGAACAGACCAGAAGGTGAGGGTTTAACATTCAACTGCTGTGGGGCATATCCTGGCTTTTTACTGGTATAGTTATTAGAAGGGTTTCTCACATCAATGTTCTTAAAACTTGTCTGAGACCTATAACCTGTGAATTGCTGGTTCTGGTACTTGACATTACAATTCTTTTTGCTGGATATTATGTTATAGTCCTCACTCAGAGTAGCAGCTTTATCAAGTTTCTTCACCCTCTCTCTCTCTCAAATAAGCTCTTATATGTTCAGGAATTCCTCTCAGATATTGCTCTAAGACCACTAATTCTTCAAGTTCGTCCACAGACTTAACTTTAGCGGCGTCCAACCATCGTCTAAAACATCTCCTTACTTGATAGGTATAGTCTAAGAAAGTCATCTTCTCATCCTTCTTCAAAGATCTGAATCTTTCATTGTAATATTCAGGGGTTATCTGGTAAACTTGTAACACATTGTGTTTTAGTACACTGTACTCTTCACACTGATCAGCTGATAAGGCTAAATAGGCAATTCTTCCTTTACCAATTAGAACACTCTGTGATAAGACTGACCATTTAATCTTTTGGCCATCCCATACCTGTAGCTACTTTTTCAAAGTGCTCAAAAAACTCATCTGGAGCTTCTTTTGTAAACTTTGGAATTAATTTCTGCACTCTTACGACATCAAACACAGAGTGTGCATTACCTTGGACTAGTTATATGGTTTACAGGTAATGTGGATTGAGCTCTGACTAACTCCAACTCCCTTTCATGTTTTGCTTTTTCTCTGTATCTGCAGCCTAAGCAACTTTTCTTCTGACTCTAGTACCCTCAGTTTACACCATTTTTCTTCTGTTTCTAAACGTTTCTGCCTCTGCATCACCATTCTCATTCTCTTGCCTTAGCTTATTTGTAAATTCTACCTCAGCTGCATTCAACAATTCATATGCCTCATTAAACTCTCCATCTACTTTACCAGAGCTTGTTAATGCTTGGATTGCAATACATTTAATTTGTGCCTCAATCATATCACTATTCACATTACCTCCACATATCACTACTAAGACAGTCCACTGTGCCTTAGTCAAGTGAGATTCAGATAACTTTCTGATGGTTGGAGCGCCTAAAAATTCCTGAACTTCAAACAGAGCCATTTTCTCTAGTTTACTCAACTAAATAGTTTACAGTATACTTCAAAACAACTAAATGGTCACTCTCCTACCAAAAATATATCCCTAACACCACCAGTATAAATCATAAATCAGAGTGATATTCTGTTTTGTTCTTCCCGGTGATGGGCCCCAAATATTTTGTCATGAAGTGATCAAGTACCTGGTTATTACACAAATGATAAGACCAAAAAATTTACCTCACTTCAGCCAGACACTTGAAACCTCACAACAATAATATTAAGACTGAATACTCTAAAGGTACAGTGATCCCTTAAAACTTGCTTAACACTTGAAAAATCAATCTAAATTTATCAAGTTATGGGTGAGGTAACAACTGATAAGCTAGAACAGACAAGGGGAAAAAGGGCATCACTGCATCAAATCCCTGGTTATTATTTCACGTTGATAAAGGAGAACTAGTCAGATATATCACTTACCTTGAATACACACACAAATATCTCTAATCACTGGTGGTCAAAATGCAACACTGTGCTTTTAACATTTTAAACAGACAAAATTATTTCTGAATTCAAAAGTTATAAGTAGAGTTCACAATCTCAAAAAGATTTACTATTACTTGACAACAGTGTAAGATTTAAGTATTTCTTAACCAACATTAACTCACATAACTTTAATTTATCAAGAAATCAATTAAATTTAATTAAGCAAAATTCAAATGATTAACACTCACTCCAGATTATAATGTAAATCTTAATAATTGCAATCAACACAAATGTTCACTGAAATCTTAATAATTGAAATCAACATAAGTATTCACTGAAATCTCAATGAAACCAACACCAACAAAACACTAATTCGTCACCAACACAAACTTTGGGAAACACTGTGAAATTATAAACACATGAGCACATGATAATAATATGAAAACACGGACATATAAGAAAGTAATATGCAGAAATAAATATACCAACAGCAATTTCACTAAGACAAAATATGTTTAAAGATTATATCAGTCTCTCAAAAGATTACCTTCACTTTTAAAAAGATTAAACTCACCTCTTACTAAAATCACAACTATCTTTCACCAAGAAAACACTTCATTTTTAAACATGATACAATGCAAGTAAATAAGCACATTACCCTACTCCATTTTATAATCTATAAAACACACTTTTTCACAATGGCTGTAGAACACAAATATTTTAAACCATTCTCAAAAAATATTATATCTCGTGGGAGAGTGTTACAAAACTTATATATCTAGGAGAGTAACCACAGTTTTACACCCTTCTATATGAATAATAATTGAGAGAGAGAGAGAGAGAGAGAGAGAGAGAGAGAGAGAGAGAGAGAGAGAGAGAGAGAGAGAGAGAGAGATCTTACTAATATCAGGCCCCTTATCAGACTAACTGTTTTCCTTCACCAACTCTGCTTTTATCCTCAAACCTGGGTTGCCAGTTGGTCACTTTAAATCTTAGAATAACCTGAGTCCCTTCTCATACATTCTAGAATACCTAGAATACAGAAATCCTTCTTCTACAAACAGAATACATGGAATACAGAATAAGCTCAGTATTCTTTGGTTTGGAAGGGATATATGTTTTACTCTTTCATCTAAATGACTGACAGTTCACTTTCTGGCTGTACACTTGTGTAAACAGACACATAGGCCTTTGGAACTAGTCACGGTTAAGAGCTGTCAACCCTCGTCACAGATCTCTTATCTCTCTTCGCTTACAGATTTCCCTGGATGGCTGTGTACCCAGCTGAGCAAGAGCAAAACAGGATGTACTTATCTGAACTGGTTACCAAAATATCTCCAAAACTTTAACTCCCAAGAAACATAGTATGTTATGAACACAAAAGAACATCTACCATTTATAAGCATTGCACAACATTTCTTACATTATAAAGTCACCTCATTACACCTCACAACATATGAAATGGCTGTACGAAAAAACATATCAAAATCATAGACAATACATCAAAAACACAGAACAAATATTACTTTTACAGAATGGTTTATATATTGTAATATCACATTATAATATATATATATATATATATATATATATATATATACATACATACATATATATATATATATATATATATATATATATATATATATATATATATATATATATATATATATATATATATATATATATATATATATATATATATATATATATATATATATATATATACCAGGTATTTATATAATTAGAAATTAGAGACCCCCTCCACAGAACAAATAGAAAGTTATGAAGTTTTCTGCTATAGCCTATCTCCAAGTACATTATTTTAAGTTTCTATTAAGCTATTTTTCATATTACATTTCTTGTATTTTCAGACTGAGTGATGGAGTTAGGTACAGCCATGGCTAACAACTCAGAGGAAATCAGATGGATTGACTGAATCCGGGCTATAACCTTCAGAGAGGCCAGGGATGCTGGTGCATCCTTTATTTCACGCTCCTGGATAGCTAAATGCATTAAAAGAGATGAAAGTTTTGTTAAAAGAAACTGGAACAAAAATCCATACGACTGTCATCGCAAAAAAAGTGAGAATCTTGGAAGGCCTGAAGTCCTTTCTCAGGAGTCAAAAGACATCATAGCTGAGGCAGTGGGTAGACCAAAAAAGTCTTTACGTAAATTGGCACTTGAACTAGAAACAAAAAAGGGGAAACGAGAGAAGTTATAGTGCTGTATATCGTGAGTTGAAAAAATCTGGTATCAAGCCATTTCATGTTATCAGCAAGCCCAACATCAATCAGCAACAGAGAGAAGACCGTGCATGGGTTTGTGGTTCATTTCTTAAAGATTGGGATGAAGCTGACTTTAACCATGTTGCTGCATCAAATGAATTCTTCATTTACACAGCCAGGAAGCCAAATCATAAAAATGACATCATTTGGGCTGCAAAGTTGGATGATATCAGCGATAATGTGCGCTATCGCCAAGTTGTGAAATTTTCTGAATGTTTGGGAATTTTTCTCTGTTTCACAGCCAAACAGTTAATGTGGATCATCAAAGAAAAAGGACAGTCATGGAATGGTGAATACTTCAGAGAAACTGTGCTTACTGGTGGAGTATTTCCTTCCCTCAAAGATCCTGAAAATGTGTTATCTGTTGAAGAAGTCACATCTTTGCATGATAAAGCACCATGTTTCAAGGCTCTTCAAACACAGGAGCTGCTTCGAAACAGTGGTATCGATTTCTTCTCGTCAAGTGAATTTCCCAGGTAGCTCCCCTGACCTTAATGTGTGTGAAAACATTGGTAGTATCTTAAAGAATCGTGTTGGAGCGCGCACAGTGAACTATGATGGTATACCAAGCCTCGACGACCTGTGAAGAGAGGTGACCGAAGTGCTCAGGGAAATGGAGTTTGAGTCTCAGCTTTTTTTGCGATTTGCTGAAATCATACCCCTCAAGAATGCAGGCTGTGGTACAGGCAGATGGAGGCCACACAAAATATTAAATACTCAGAGAGAAACTTAAATAAATACCTGTTCTGAATTACTTTTGTTTTTGTCCATATCAATTTTAGTTTATGCTGTAGAGGCAGGGGGGGGCTCTAATTTTGAAACACCCTATATATATATACATACATATATATATATATATATATATATATATATATATATATATATATATATATATACACACACACACATATATATATATTACTGATAGACAAATATGGTAACCTTCCAGCTTGCAGCAAATCTTTTTGAGTGAGGTTGAGAGCCCCATGCTACTTTCCAGCCTAGATTCTAACCATCTCAGTCAACTAAACACAAGGTAATAAATCTAATTTGTTTCATAGATAGATAGACAGACAGATAAATACACATCCATACACAGTACCATGTTTTTGAACAGTCAAAACAAAAGTGTGTATCTTCATCTGTCCCTTTTCTCTTTTCACAGCACATATCATGAAAGGGACAGCATTTCAATCGTAAAATAAATAATTGTTTTTTTTTCAGATTTCTAACTAACGTCGGGATCGAACCCAGGACTCTATAATGAAGAGCAAGGGTGGCATCAACTGATGGTGAGTGGGTTATTTGGTGGGGCCCTTGTCCTTCATTTGACAGTCCTGGGTTGGTTTCCATTACGTTTTTTTTCAATACCTGGGTGCACCCAAGAAACTTATGAGGGGCTTCAGTGTAGTTCAACTTTCTGTGTGTATTTGTGTTTGTATGTGTAAGTATCTTCAAAGCACATCTGTGACAAAAAAAACATATAAAAAATAAAAGTCTTAATGGAACTATAACAGCAACTGAAACTACCTACTAAGATACTTGTTTTTTGTGGAAAATCATGTATTTATTCTTGATGCCTCTGCGCCATGAGTTCCATCCAATACAAACTTCAAAAGCGGAGCTTCGCTCTACTGATGTGCTCCATTTACACCAAAATCATATTGAGAGGAATTTCCTTGAAGTGGATTTTCTTGTGCGATGGAATTTTGTTACCCATTCATATAAATGCGATTTTTCTGCACCAGTCTTTCAAATTACAATCAGTAAAACAAACTCCTCATGAAAAATGATTCTAGTTTCTGCCACCTTTGTGACTGGCCTTGTAAATAGCTACTCCGCTAACTGAAAGGTGCAAATTGCAAAAATGAAGTTTTCGCCACCATCTAGGTATACTAGTTCATATGTACATTCGTTTACATATGGTCAAATACAATTAAACAAGTGATATGTGCATTTTAAATGTTTGAAACATTACTGAAAAAGAACTGTGGATATAACGGCGGTTCCTAGAGCAAATAGCTCCGTGGATGATACTGGGTGTACATAATTTAAAGAGACGGAAATAATGAATAAACTCCCAATGTTAGAGGAGCAAGAATTTTAATGAAAATGAAGAATATTAGCATACTGATCATGACCGCTAGTTAATGGGTTTGATTTGCTTTTCAGTATTTGGCAGCTGATGTAGGTTACTTATTCTTATGACATATGCACTTTTTGGTAAGACTTCTGTCAGTTTAAGTTAATCTACACGAGATAAATTGATATTTGAACGCCATTATATTAATGGAAAATATTACTTCCAGAATCGTAAAAATATAGGGTGTATAAGGTAAGGTTTTGATTTGTATTCAGTTTTGTTATAGCGGCGCATTGTAAATGTGTTTTCAACTGGACTCTGTTTTTGTTACGTTAAATGGAATTACTCTGATTTACCAGTTTCTATGCTGACTGTTTTCCGAATTCAACTGTATTTGTAATTATGTATAATGATAAAATACAAGTGGATCATTCTTGTTTGGCCGGGCTGGGTGGGGGCGGGGTAGGTTGGGGAGACATGACAAATCCACCCTCCTCCTGCAAACTTGTTTGTCCGCAACGGGTGGGACGGGGTTGGTAGGGGATCGGGAGGGTAGGGGAGACACGACACATCCACCCTCCTGCAAACCTGTTTGTCCGCCCCTGGTGGGGCCGGAGTAGGTAGGAGATCAGGATGGTAGAGGAGACATGACGGGCAGCGCCGGGTTCCAGTGCAGCGTAGCACATGCCATCAAGCTCGTGTATAATATGGATGCTCCCCCTTTCATACATTCTTATCCGAGTTTTTATTCCATTGTAACCCAGCAGTCCAGCACCGCAGGTTTTATGACTGACCATGATGATAGTAAAAATAAGATTAATTACCATGCCTTACCAGTTGAATGGCCTTCGCGGTGGTATGTACTCTACTGAGTGACTTTTTTTCACTAGTCATGGAGCTGGTATAGTGAGGACATTTTACAATAGAACTAAGACAGTTCTAATTGTACAGTATTTGGTGATTATTCTAGTTATATTAGGCTTCGCATAAAATGGACAAATGAAGAGATAATCTGATTATGATTTTTGTGTAATTTTGCTTGCTAGTTCATTAGTCCAATTTGAAAAACGATATAATGAGTCACATATTTTGGTAATTTTGTCATAACGACCGTCAATTAAATAGGTAATCTGGTAATTAACCTGGTTTTAATTGTCCTTTTTGCTGCCAAATGTTAAAGTACTATGCCGAAATGAGATTTTTTTTTTATGTCAGAACAGACTGTCGACCTCAAAGAGAAACTGAGTAAAGAACGGTGTAAATATGGATGTTAAATAAAGAATGCTTATTCTAAAACGCAAAAGGGCATGGCATCTTGGCTGACAAAACCTCCATTGGCATCCTTAATGAATATATTCCTTCACCATTAAATGTTTCATTCTTACTGCCATATATTATAAGAAAACATGAAAATGAAAATAGTACTGATAAAAAGAGACCTCCTTTTCCAACGCCAATATTTTTACGGTACACACGGAATTTTTGTGACCTCTACAACAAGTAAATTCTTGCGTTTTAAACTGAAGCCGCTCTAATTCAATCCATGAGTTCAGTAGAAAACTGACGTTTTGATGAAAAGAGAGCTCTCAAGTCTTCTTGCTAGATGAAAAATGAAATGACCAGATTCAAAATGGGTACATATGCCGTCTCCCGCCCCCGAGACTGATACAATGATCAGGTCGTCCGTAGTTAAGCAGATGAATCACTAAGGCCAGAGGATAAATACTAAATTTTAACAGCATCTCTAGACTATCAATGCTTAACCTATGAAACCAATCATTTGAGAACCATCTTAATAAACTGGCATACAACAGGGGGGGTGTGGAACTATACAATACAAACAAATGACTTAACTTTGTTAAATGAAATTATCTGGAAAAATCCTTCATATCTTGGTTAGAACGTGAATACATATTACGATAAAATGATGCGTGACTTAGTTTCCCACTAAACTGAATGAGTAACATTACGTCCAACAACTGTTAAAATAGGTACATTATCTTACAATGTACAAAACTAAGATAGGAAACAAATAATGTCCCTGAATAAAACCTGGAAATGAAGAAACAGCAGCAAAGCTCGTCAATTTTGTAGATTTTCTCAGATCATTTCGATTTCTGAATAGTTTTTGAAACTGCAATCACTTTTTCACTTTGCAGAACTAAATGCATCGAGAAGAGACAGACAGTGCTGAACTCCCTCTTCCTAGAAAATCCATTCTGATTCATACTTTTAATTGCATTTTAGTTAGGAACTAAAAAAATATGTACACCCTATGGTTTAAATGTTTTAAAAATCATATTTTCATACTTAACGGTAGTTACTAAAATCATCAGAAAGTAAGTAAAAAAGCCAAGTTCCTTATCAAGCAAAGTGACTGGTAACGATAAAATCTATTACATATGCTCTGATAATTAATTAATCAATTATCACCATCATCTGCTGATTTCTTCTTACAGAGGCAGAACCTTTCACATGTACTTTCACTTTCAAGTTAATTCTACTATAAAACACAAGTGTGAACAAATATACAGTATACACACAGACACACACACACACACACACACACATATATATATATATATATATATATATATATATATAATATATATATATATTGTATATATATATATTGGTCGTACTTGTATTATATAGTTAAATTAAATTTCACGTATGTGCGTGTGCGCGTGCACGCGTGTGTGAACTGAAGGAATGCCCTTTCACTGGCAGATAACCCTCTGCATTTCAGGCCAACAACAATCACACTTTTACTTCTCTAGGAATCTGAGAAACAAAACAATAGCAAGTTTGCTGTTCTCTGCGATGTGAAAATCACTTAATGGCTGAGGGCATTAGGTTCGTTGCCCCATATTATGTGCTCAATTTGCCAAATAGTTAAGAGAAAGTATGCGGTCTTGGGATTTTTAATGTATTCAGAGATGGAACATGAAAAAAAATTAATGTATGATAACCGATTTATTCACAGATAGAAAGCAACAAGTCACTTAACAAGACCAAAGGGGAAAACGAAGATATTCAGGACTGGGAAGACCCAAGAGTTTTTATATCTGATGCGGATAAAAGGTGCACTGCAAGGGAAGGAAGGTATAGAAACTGCGGTGTAAAGAAGACTGTTTGGTCGGGTGAAAGAGTAAACAAGTAAAATATGCGTCGAAGTCTCTTCTGCGCACTCTAGTTTTCTGTACAGCGTATAATGCTGTACGAAACTCTCAGTCACGGCCCACGAAACTCTCAGCCGCGGTCCATGAACTTTCATCCACACCCCGGTGGTGGCCTGTGTTGCTGGCACCTATAGCGGTGCCAGACGCACGATCATGGCTAACTTTGACCTCAAATAAAATAAAAAGCACTGAGGCTAGAGGGATGCAATTTGGAATGTTTGATGATTGGAGGGTGGATGATCAATATACCAATTTGCAGCCCTCTAGCCTCAGTAGTTTTTAA
>NC_089791.1:65362655-65387655 GCF_040412425.1 Macrobrachium rosenbergii
TTGGACCCAACCTCAGCCTGCACTTCATCATATTTCATTCTTTCCTCCTCCCAGAACTGCCAAGTAACATACACTTTTCACAGAGCAATTATCTTCTAATCTCTCCACACGAACAAACTACTTCAAAATAATGATTCATCTTTTCACCAGCGTACTTACGCTTACGATGCTACTTGGTAGGATGAGAAACTCTCCGCCTGACCTCAGCAGAATTGACTTAAATAATCTTTACAGAAAAGAAACAGAAAAGTCACCTTACAGCACTGAGTGATAAGAACTGGGTCTCTGGTCAAAAAATATTACTTTTGGGTCAGTTCTATCGAGGATGGAGACGAATGAGAGCAATGTTCTGGAAAGGGACGAAAACGGCCGACATGAAGTTTAAGTAAGATGAAGGAAAAAATCTGCGGAATCTATAAATTACCCATCGTTTTTTTGGCTGGTGTAGGGGGAGGGAAGGGTAAAAAGACATTCAGCAATTTACATTACGTGACCTCTACAGTACTTTTTTAAAGTAAATTAAACACGCAAAACCTTGATACACCAGGAAAGGATTTGGTGGGAGAGGAGTCAGAAAGAGTTTTACTACGTTGTGGAATCTTCGTTCAGATAATTGCACAATATCAGAATGATTGATGAAGGAATAACAATTCGTGATTGAATGCGAAAAATACAAGAGAACTCAGAGGTAAAACTAGAAGAAATAGGGAGGTTTAATTATTGGCAAAAGAAATAATGAGGGGGAAAAATAGACAGAGCAAAAGAGCCGAAAGAACAGTGCCAAAAGGAATGCAACAAGAACTAAGAAAGGGAAGCAAATCCTGGCCACCCCCAGTGGTTGTAAACAGAATTAGCATTACCTGGAAAATGCTGGTCTAAGAGGTGCCACAGGCAAAAAAAGACACAACGGCTAAATACAAGGCTTGAAATAAGTTCAGTGAGGGGGGAGGGGAAGCCATAAATCGGAAGATTGGGTCAAAGAACCTTATGACAGACTGTCAATTGCCAAAGATGAAGAAAAGTAACTATAAAAGATTTCGTGATGACCCAAAGGCTGGTGATCGGTTTAGGTTAAGCCGGTTAGATATTGAAGGGAATAGGAGGCCTGGGATGGACTACTAAACTTGGTTCCACCAAACAAAGACTAGACAATCAAACGATATTGTTAAAGGTCACAGACTGCGTGTCCGAGAGAAGAGAGTTGGATTCAAGTAGCTTATGAGAGTTAAAGAACTGAGTCGTTTCGAGTTCCTTAGTAATAGGAAAAGTTGTAGCAAAAGAACTGCAGTTGGAAGGATAGGCTAAACCAGTTATATTTCCAAAAAGAATAACTTTGATTCAACGATCTTACGTGAAATGTCCGATAACAGTTAAAAAAAAAAAAGCAATCGATGGTCAAAAGCAGAATTATTTCAGAAACAATTACTAGTTCAACTAATGCGACTGATTTTATGCAACAAAAATATCAGGATCATTATCTTTACATCATATGCCGTTAGTTTCTTATTTAATTTAATTCCATATCTTTTTCATACCTATATTTACTCAACAACCTTTCATTCCTCTCTTCAACGTCATCTTCTTGACTTACTTTACTTTCTACTCCAACACTTTTAGTTTTCTGTAAAAGAAAACTATTGTGCCGGCTTTGTCTGTATGTCCGCACTTTTTCTGTACGCCCTCAGATCTTAAAGACTACTGAGGCTAGAGGGCTGCAAACTGGTATGTTGATCATCCACCCTCCAGTCATCAACCATCCCAAATTGCAGCCCTCTAGGTTCAGTAGTTTTTAAATTTTATTTAAGGTTAAAGTTAGCCATAATCGTGCGTCTAGCAACGATATAGGATAGGCCACCATCAGGCCGTGGTTAAAGTTTCATGGGCAGCGGCTCATACAGCATTATACCGAGATCACCGAAAGATAGATCTATTTTCGGTGGCCTTGATTATATGCTGTACAGAAAACTCGATTGCGCTGAAGAAACTTCGGCGCATTTTTTACTTGTTTTCTTTTAATTTCGAACTTTTATCTTTACCGATTTCTTTCGTTTATCTATAAAAGGTTAACATTTTCCCACCAAAATTCATCTAGTCAGCGAAACGATCTTTTTGCTAATCTTAAAAAATAGTAATTTAATTTTACTTAACAAGAACCCTTAGCTACAACTCAAATTTTTATGCCCTCTTGCACCCTTCTAATAGACAAGTTTATTTCATCATCTCATGGCAGCATTCTGAATTATACGTCTTTCTTCTCCCACTTTACTTCACCACTTCTCTTAATTTTTCTGAAATCATAAATCACTATTTCCCAACTATCCTATTTCTTTGTAATTTCTTAACCTTCCTCCACATGCCGCTTCACCAGTCTTTTCTCGCTTCGTTTTTGGTTCCTTCATCTGTCTTTCTGTCTGCATTTAATAACGGTATATTTCAGCTGTTCTACCACCACCTTTTAGAACTAAACGCTAATATGTCATTTCTTACATCATTTTCCTCGATCAATCCATTCAGACATACTTTCAACATCCTCAATTCATCTAACAGGATCTTACATAATTTATATATTTATTTTCTACTTTTTTACTATCAATCTCTTACCCTTTTAGTCTGCAAACTTCATTCCAATTATTACCAAGTATTTACCAGTTTCTTATATCTTGTTGTTACTTCGTTCACTTTCCTCGTCTTCTTCTTCAAGTTACTATTATTAACATTCATTTTTTATAAATTGTATACATTCAGCCCAACTGACTGAACAGCCAGTCTTTAGCCCTTTCCCGTCTGGCTCTTTTCTTGGTTTAACAGTTATTATCTATGATTGTTGTTAACATCTAAACCTTTTCTCACTTTAATGCCCATTCGTTTCAAACTTCAATTCTTTAATATTTAATTAATTTTTTAGTGTGTACCATCACACTTGAGCTTATTTTTCGTTTCGTCTTAGTTCTATTTAGTTTCTAATTTCCAAGTTTCGCCTCAATGCATTTTCTCGGTTTCAGTCTTCAGTTTGATCTGGCTTATCGTCATTACCATTCATACATCAATTTTTTATCATTTTTCACTCTCCTTTATTTAGTTCACCACCTTTACGGATTTCTCCTAATGCTATCAGCCTTTTGGTAATGTTTCCGACATTTTTTTTATCTTCTTTGTCCGTTTTGATCCTTGTATTTCTCTCTCAAAAACAAATTATTGTACAAATCTGTATCAATCTTTTATAATTTTTCGTTATAGATGAAAACCCACTCGAACTTTTTTTCCTTGATATAACCAACACCAATTCCATACATTTTGACATTTATAGGAACCAGCGTTTCCCTTTTCTGTTCTTCATTAGTTTTATCAATATTTTTTTTATCTCTGCTTAAATAATCCCTATTTCACCTAAACTTGTTTCCCAGAAATTTTGTACCCTTCAAAACTGTATTTCATTTTACTTTCAAACTTCAGACTTTAATATCAGCTCCCATGCTTTAATTCAAAATTTGTATCTTCTTTCATAATCTTAGTTTCCTTCGTGTAATATTACTCTTTTGGATCATAATCAACAAATTCATAGCCCTTTCTTTAATTGCTCAATCAAATATCGTTAATTTCTTAGGTGAGAATAATTTAGATCTTGCATTTTATGTTTGGTTCCTTTTACTACCTTACTACGTAATCCTAATTTGAAAATTTCTCATCTTACTTTGCTTATCTCTGCATCATAACTTTAATTTACAATTGTTATACCGCCCCAGCTACAAATCCCCATTTCATCTACTTGCTCATTCTATTTACACCACTTCTTTATTTACTATTTTTCTCTCTATATATTGCCACTTTGACTGTTATTCTGCATTATAAACTTCAGCATTTTCTTTCAGCACTAAATTTTACTTTCATCGTACTCGTCGTTCCTAAAATATTCTATGACATTGTCCCCTCTATTCCTGTACCATCTCCTTTACGCTTTCCGTATTCAACTGTATCCTCCAAATCTCTATATTATCATATTCATCAATATCTCCTGCCTCCATATTCATTCTCTCTTTCTTGAATGCATGACAGACATTCGTCTTTGGGGATACGATGCTCTCAGGTCTTCAATATTTAAGAGTTTGGATGCAAAATGTTGGTTGTGTCCTGGATTCAAAATGGGACAAAATTCAAGGATTATCTTACAGAAAAATCAGAGGCACCTCGACGTTTTCACAAGTATCTGTGAATTAAAAAGAAAAGCAGGGCCAGATTCCCATATAGTTTATCGGAAATCAATGATTTCAATCTTGGCTCTAAGAGAGAAGGAAGCCATATAAAAACTTCACATTTCTGGGACGTTCTCTCACCTCGAAATCACGCAGCTGGTACAAAATTCTCACGTCTACGGGGGTAAAAGCAGAAGATATATAATTACACACACACACACACACACACACACATACACATTACATATATATATATATATATATATATATATATATATATATATATATATATATATATATATATATAATTACACTAATTTATCTAAATGCAAAAGTAGATGTCATAGAAAGACATGGGCTAGTTAGTAGTTATGTTATTTTGAAGTAAATATATATATGGTGAGTGTATATAAATTGGGAATTTATCTAAATGCAAAAGTAGATGTCAGAGAAAAGATGGGCTTGTTATGTCATTTTTGAAAAATGCATGGTTTCCAAACATTCATAGGTATCCTTGAGAAGCGGTTAAAGGTGAGGAAAGGGTTTATTAGATTATGCGTTTGTACAAAGTAGAAGCAGGAGTAAGGTGATGAATGGAATGGTAAGGAGAGGAATGACTGGGGGTATACTGTACATGATTGATATTTAGTTGAGGCAAAAGTTAAGGTGGATTTAAATTTACATTTGAGATGAAGGGATAAAAATGTAGCTGTAAATCTAAAAAGACAACGGAATAATAATAGGCGACAGAACATTACATAAGGAGAAAATGGATGAACTAGGGGTTTAAGACGTGAAAGTGGGAGACGTAGATGAAGTGTCTATACAATTCCCATACGTGGTCACATGGACAGTGGGGAGTGTTTGTGGTTATGAAGGCTGTAAATAAGAAAGAAAAACACTGCATGTAATAAAAATAAGTGAATGGAGTTATAGGTCAGTGGACTGCATATTTTAAAGGGTCTGAATAGGGAAAATAGTAGAAATGCAGAACTGAACAATGCTAAAAGTGAAATGCTGTTGTATAGTGGTGGTAGTGTGACTGAGTAACTGACCAAGGTTAGTAGGTTATGCCTGGATAACAGAAAGTTTCTGGGGGAACAGGTTGTAGAAAGTATATTATTATTCCATTATATCAGTGGTCAAGTTGATGGAAGTGACTTTCAAGAATTTTAAGGGATGTAACTGCACTTAGCATATCAAGGACGGTTTTCAGTACGAGTTTGACTGAGAAAATAAGACCTAAGACAGAATTACTAATGGGCAAAGAACAATGTGGGATTGGACAAGGAAGAAGGTGATTAAACTGATTATTTTTATGAAACATATATGTGAGACGTCTGAAAGTAAAGGAAACCAGTGTATGTGGCATACAAGGTCTTAGAAAAAGCTTAAAATAGGGTCAAGATAGAGGCAATACGGAGTATGCTGAGGATATACAAAATAGATTGTACAGTATTGACAGTTACTCATTTTTTATGGTAAGAGCAAAGCATGTTGCTATATGTAGACAAGAAAGTGACTTTGAGCCAAGGTATGTTATTTCTACATGGCTGTTCAGTATCTATATAAACGAAAAGAATGAAAAGGATGTGCAACGTCAAAAAATTAAGTTAGATGTAGGTACAAAGTTGTGAGATAAAAAAAGAATTTAAAAGTGTCTACGGGTTAAAGTTGAAAGTAAATGTACAAATAAGGTTGTGAGGTACAGATCTGTTGCCATTACCCTCAGGGCATCCTCGCTTCTAAACAAAATTTACATGACGCACCGAGTACTCTCAGTAAACACAGATCCAGCGCTAATGTATGTAAGGCATTGCAAGCTTTCCAACCATTTGTATTTGAAATTTCTTCCTAAATTGTATATACTGTAGAATTGTTAACCATTCTTCAGGTGTGAGAAAACACATCTGACTGTATATAGACGTCCCTCTGTTTTTCCCTTATGTCAAATGCTACTTTTACACTCGCAAGAGTTCTTGACCTGTCAGAGATTTTGTGTCAATAAATTAGAATACCTTGAACCTGCCTCTTACTCACTGCCTCATTATATTGGTGACCCTGAAGATGAATGACGCCGCCACCGCCAGCACCAGCCCATCCAGCAACAACGCTGCTGCAGCAAGCATCCACCTACCACCCTTCACAGCCCACAACCCGGGGACCTGGTTCTTCAGAGCAGAGACCATCTTCAGGTCTAAGAAGATCCCCCTCTTCATTCTGCAAACTGACACCATCCTCAAGTTCCTGCCAGACAACGTCTTTGAACAGATTGCAGAATGGCTTGCCAACCAAAAGATAACTGTCACCTATGAAACGCTGAAGGCCCAACTAAAGTCGTTCTTCAGCATGCCACTCACCCTCAGAGCTAGGAAATTTCTAAACAATGTAGGGGCAGCAGTAGGAGACCAGCAGCTGTCACACATCTACAAGCAACTGCCATGGCTAGTTAAGATCCCTGCCACAGATGGCCACTGCAGAGACTACGTTGGACCTTGTGAGAGAGCTCCTACTCACAAAATTACCCTGCCAAACAGTCGCAGCCATCCCTAATGCATCAACCATGGACCTCAATGATTTCCTGAAGATAGTCAACACTGGCCACCTGGCCCACAAGTCGATAAAGCCTACATAACCACCCGTAGCAGCAGCCACACCACAGCCACAGCAGCAGACCGACACAGAGACTCTGCCACCCCCATACACCTCTACTGGAGCTCCAGGTGGAAAAACAAACCCAAATACAAGCCCAAAACAGAAGAACGTCCCAAGGCGTTTGTTTCTACTACTGGAGGTTCGGGAATGAAGCCTGAAATGTGAAAATGATTGCTGCCTGTCAAAACAAATGCAAAAGGGTTGCAGCAGAGACCCAAAAAAATAAACATCAGTGGTGGGCAGACCAGTCACTTCATAAGAGAAACAGTGCCTGCTTTCCACTGTCTTTCTTCCAGGTACAGGCAAAAAGAATCGACATCTTTTTTCATCATAGACAAAAGATCAAATACTGAGTTCCTGGTCGACACCGGGACATGCAAATCATTTGTGCTGGCTAACCTGCATGAACACCTCAATCAAACCCTACAGGTGTCCACTGCCACCAGAGCCCCACTGAAAAAATATGGGAAAAGGACCATGAAATTGTTGTTCAGCTGGAAGCAGCACAACTGGGCATTCGTCACAGCAAATATAACAATCGCACTTTTAGGAGCAGACTTCCCAAAAGCCCACAACATTCTGGTAGACATAGCGAAACAGCAGCTGATCACACACCCCAACCCCGTAGACCCACTCACGCTGACTCCAGCCCCAGAGATAAGTCGCCTCCTACAGCAGTTCCCAGAGGTATTTAAGGACAACCTGCAGCACAACCTGACCAAACCAACAAAGCACCATGTCCAGCACCACATAGTCACTGAAGGTTCTCCAGTGCATGCCTGTTTTAAACATCTGGCCCAAGAAGAACTCTCCCATGCCAAACAAGCTTTCAAGGATATGGAATGAGCAGAATATGCCAAAAAGCCTCCAGCCCCTGGGCATCCCCCCTATACATGGTACCAAAACCTGACAGCACATGGTGACCCTGTGGTGACTACTGGAGACTCAACATCGAGACAGTACCTGACAGGTACCCACTGCCAAGCATTGCCAACATAACCAACCAGATGGAGGGGGCCAAAATATTTACGAAGATCGACCTGTTGAATGGATACTTCCAAGTCGCTGTCACAAATGAGGACATAGAAAAAACAGCCATTATCACCCCCTTTGGCACATACACCTTCAAGTACAGCTGCTTCGGCCTTCAGAACTCAGGTGCGACCTTCCAATGTCTGATGGACGAAATCCTGGGCAACTTACCCTTCTGTATTGTCTACGTCGACAATACACTGATATTTAGCCCCAACATCAAACAACATATTAGAGACATCAGGCAGATCCTGCAAATACATAAAGAAAACAGACTTATAGTCCAAAAAGACAAATGTGAATGGGCAAAACCAGTAGTGGAATTCCTGGCCACCAAATAAGCCACAACGTTGTCAAGCCCCTCCCAACAAAGGTCCAAGCAATCACCAACTTCCCAAAACCAACAACAATTAAAGCAGTCCAAGAATTCACGGGAATGATTACCTTTTACCACCGTTTTATACCCAACCTTCCCGAAATAATGGCCACAATATATAACTGTTTAAAAAGAAAATCTAAAAAACTACGTTGGTATGAAAAACAAGATAAAGCTTTCACACTAGCTAAAAAAGCAATCTTTTGTTTACCCACAGGTCTATCACCCTAATGACAGATGCGAGCAGCACAGCGATGGAAGTGGTACTCACACAAGACAGACAATGGTTGTCGCTCGTTGGCATTTTTCAGCAAGGAGTTATTGCCAGCAAAACAAAAGTACTCCACGTTCAACCGAGAGTTACTGGCAGTTCATAGAGCCATCCGCCACTTCTGACACAATCTAGAAAGACGACAATTTGTGGTGCAGACAGACCACCCACCGTTGGTGCACGCCTTCACCGAAAGCAGAGACGGGAGGTCAGCAAGACAGCATCATCGATAGCAGAACACTCCTGCACCATCAGATACTTAAAGGGCTCTTCCAACAAAGTGGCAAATGCCCTTTCCCAAAACTCCATCAACACCGTCCAGATCGAGATGTCATATCTCGAAATAGCATCGGCTCAGAAGGATGACATGGACCTACAGAGACGTGGGTGGGAGAACCCCACCCTTACATAGAGTGACCTATCTATCAACGACAGAGAGATGACCATTGCCTGCAAGGCAAGTAATGGACACCCTTGCCTATACCTACTGTTAAGATTGAGAAAGAAAGCCCTCAACCTCACCCACAACCTATCCCACCCATCAGGCAGATCCACAGCCTGAACCTTGTTGGAGCGGTACATCTGGTGGGGAATGAAGGGGGACATCAAAATGTGGGGAAGAGAATGCCTCCCATGCCAAACAAAAAATAATGAGGTACACAGAAATGGGGATAAGAAAATTCCAGGCAACACAGCAATGACTGGCCCACATCCACATCCACATCGTGGGACCCCTGCCTCCCTCTGAGGGGTACAGGTATCTCTTCAGGATCATCAACAGGAACACCAGATGGCCAGAAGCAATACCAGGAAAGCAGCAGACAGCAGAGAGTTGTGTGAAAGCACTAATAGACTGGGTCAGCAGGCATGGAGTACAGCAGTACATAACAAGCGACAGAGGAGCTAACTTCACCTCCACCTTATGGAGCTCCCCCGCCGCCAGCCTCGGGACAAAACTCATTCACACAACAGCTTACAACTCAGAGGCAAACGGCATTGTGGAGTGGCTGCACTGCTCCCTCAAATTCAGCACTTGCCCCCAAATGTCAAGGCAGAAGTTGGAGAAAGGAATTACTGTAGGTCTTGCTGGGACTAAGAACAGCCCCACACACAGCATTCAATGCATCACTGGCAGAAGCACTCTACAGCCAAGTGGACAATGCTGGCAGATGTTTTTGAGCCCACGGCTCTTCCAGATGTCCATAGAGCATTGGAAAATATTATCCCGGCGAAGACAACATACAATGTAGCAAGAAAAGAATACGTCCGCGAAGACCTTAAAACAGCAAAGTATGCATTCATAAGAATAGATGCATACAAGCAGGCCTCTCTCCAGCCTACTCAGGACCACAATGCATACTACAATGCAGGGAGAAAGCATATTAGCTGACAGTGTACAAGAGAATAACCTGGGTCTCCAATGACAGATTAAAACCAGGCTACATCCCAGACTGCAACCCACCCCACGAGGCTTATTTTCGGGGGAGGGAGGGGGAGTACTGTGAGGTCCAGATCTTTCGCCGGGACACTCAGGGCATCCTCACTCAAAACAAAATCTGCATGACGCACCAAGTACTCTCAGGAAACAGATCCAGCGCTACTGATCCAAATGATCTTTTATGCATTTTTCTAAAGATACTTTATGTCCTTGTCAGAACTGTAATTACTAATGCATGTACAGCATTGCAAGTTTTCCAGCCATATGTATTTGAAATCTGTTCCTAAATTGTATATAGAATTGTTAACCATTCTCCAGCAGTGAGAAAACACATCCGACTGTATATAGACGTCCTTTGTTTTTCCCTTATGTCAGATACTACTTTTACGCTCGCAAGAGTTCTTGACCTGTCAGAGATTTTGTGTTAATAAATTAGAACACCTTGAACCTGCCTCTTACTCGCCGCCTCGTCATAAGGTTACGAAGACAAACAGAAACCAGGATGATGGAAAAAAAACGTTAATATGGAAGGTGAAAAGTTGGAAGTAGGTGATGGGATAAGACGAGATTTGTCACACCATAGGCGAGGCAAGTTGAAAATGGTTAAAGGGACTGTTGATTTAACCCTCCAAATTAGAAGTGAAGAGTGGATATTCAATGTAAATTTAAAAAAAAAAGATTAAATTCTTGAAATTAACTATTTGTGTAACCTGTGTGGCGTAATAGGAATTGATGGACGAAAGATTCAGAGGTATGTTCAAGTGGAAAAAAAGGTTAGCATAGGTGAAAGCGTGAATCAAAGTGTTTTAAGATGGCCTAATCATTTGGAAAAAATGGAGGACAACAGTTTGGCGAAAGCTGAGTACAATACAGAAGTGTTAGAAGAGAAGAGGAGAGCAAGAGAAGGAAAGGCCGAAGAGAAGGCGTGAAACAAATACTGAGGTCCTTAATATCAATAAAGAGCGGTAGTTATAGGCTGACATGTTTACTGAAAGAATGATGTGTCACAAAATTACAATGAAAATCATCACTGCTGGTTCACTGAAGAATTATCAGTGTAAGTCTTCCTCTTTTCTCGCAGAGGTTTTATATGTAATTATTAAATTACGGAACAATATGCATGGCAACTGCAGATCTGTTGGTATAGTCGTGCTGTCCAAAATCAACAGGCTTCATGGCCAACTGTTGGTTAGTTTCGAAAACGATATTGGATATTGCAGATACGTTACATGGTAACAGTGACTATCTGTCATGACGCCAATTCTTTTATAAATGTTTAAAGATAAGTTACAAGATATTGAAAGTATACTAAAGCCAATAGTAATCAAATGCTTATTTTGGAAAATGCTGGAAACAGCGGAGTTGAGTCTCAAAACAAATCTTCTGCTGTTGCAGTTTGCAAGTCTGTTGATGAAATATGTATAAGTTCCTCTGTAATATGAGGCATGGTTACTGCACATACATATTGGTATTTATTATATGCGTTGGCACCATGTCAGTGTTCTTTCCAGTTAGCCTTTGGTCCACCTCTAAACAAAACTTTAATGCTTCTAAATACACTAATCCTTACAGCTGCCACCAAGGACGGTTTTAGAAAACTGATTCCGTAAAAGGCTATAAAATTCAATGAGCTCTCTGGTTCGATAACAGGAAATCTCTCCCAAGCTTCCTAGTCCCCGAAACTGTTCTCTTTTTATCACTGCACCAAAAAGGATGACAGGTAATTTAGCCAGTGGTAGCAGTTTGGGTGATTGCATCGTGTTCCAAGAGTTTTATCTGAAAGTGGATGCATAATTATTCCTTTTCAAATAACCGAAATGGAATTAAAGATAATTATTACGTACAATCACAAGAAAGCCATAATTATTACACTGACGATTTTCTTGAAGTAAAATCTTGAGCCGAATGCAACTAGAAATGACATTAAACTAATAGCGACTAAAATGTGCTCTGGTGTTAAATCTGAAGGAAAAGCATTCGAAGAGACCGCCGAATTAGACGTCTATTCGTGTCACGTCAAAGAGGCGATAATTCTCTTTCGCTCGTACTTTCACCCAATTTCCACACAGCGTAGCAAATGGATAACAGTTTATTGAATTTCCATTTACTCAAGCCTTTATTGCAATGCAGTAAGTGAATTTCTCAGAACATGAAAAGCGACAAATTTACACGTTTTAGTTTTTCTTTAATTTTCTCAGTGGCATTTAATTTACATATCTGAACAACAGCGGAGCAACGTCGTCGTAAAAGCATTTCAAGAAACAATGCAAACGAAATGTAAATATTATTGACGCATGGTAACTGATAACTTTAACTGCAATAGTCCATTATTGTTAGAAAAGCGTTAGGTATGTTTCCGTCGCAGTAAGTATCAGAAATATTGAAGCAAAACTCTTCCCCAGAGCTATACACCGACTCTGATAATTGAACGAGGAGATTTCAGAGACTGTCCTCTATTGGGCCTCCAAAATGCAGTTATACAACTTCTGGTGACGGCGAAGGTGTGGTTCACCTCCAGGGAATAAAGGCGAAAGAGGAAGCGGTATAGGAGCGACTGCCTCCTGGAATGAACTATTAACGGTTCATTCTGGATCGATGTTAAGTTTCATCTTACTCGCAAATATTCAGAAATCGCGGCTTAAATAAAGTCTTATGCAGACCTATGCATTTGATCTTCATCAGTAGCACTTTATATATATATATATATATATATATATATATATATATATATATATATATATATATATATATATATATATATATATATATATATGTAGAATCTACTGGTCACTTTTTCCAGACACATATGTAATTCTAATAGCCACAATCTTAACTTCTCGAATTCTTCGCTTTTTTGGATAATAGTTGTGACATCCAAACACATGAAATTGAAGAGACTTGTGATTTGTTTATTGTCAGGTCGCCAACGTGACCTCCTTGTGGTTAAGGTGACCTGGGTCTGTCTCCCGCGACCGGCAAATCACAATTTCTTGTCTTCATCCAAAAAGCGCGAATAATTCGAGAAGTTAAGAGGGCATTGTGGCTATTAGAATTACGTATGTATATATATATATATATATATATATATATATATATATATATATATATATATATATATATATATATATATATATATATATATATATATATATATATATGTATATATATGCGTGTGTGTGTCTGTTTATTTGTCTGTTAAAATACCAGATACAGGAAAATCATCAAAGCAAGTTTGTACATTTATTCAAGAGCTATATACATTTCTAGTTACTGCCTTCTTAAATAATTAACCACACATGTCCTGTCCTCACCAACAGTCAATAAGCTCGACTTTCCGAAGACGGCATCTATTTCAGTACATAAAAACACTTTAAAAAAATTGAAAGTTCTCGGTAATTTTTCCATTACATGTAAATCAGCAATGCACAACAAGGAATTATTAAAAATTCCGTCTTCCAATCCACAACCCTTCTTTTCTTTTAATTCTCAATTAGGTACCCACACGTTTTATTCTTATTCCTCTCTTTTCCCTTCATGATATTCTAAGGATAATTAAAACGTCACGAAGTATGAACGCCTTATTTTCACACACACCTAATTCCTCAGCAATTAACATTTACCTAGTCTCCGAACTTCCATTGCGATCACATCAGTCAAAGATACCATCGTTAACGGAGATTAATGCCACAAACTATTTTCATTTATTCACTAAACGATTGCATAATAGTTCTATAGTTCTACAGTTCCTTAACAAACTCTTCATCAACAAGTAGTTTATATAATATATAAATATATATATATATATATATATATATATATATATATATATATATATATATATATATATATATATATATATATATATATATATATATAAAATGTGTGTATATACACACAAACACACATATTAATTATATATACATTAACTATATATATATATATATATATATATATATATATATATATATATATATATATATATATATATATATATATATATATATATATATATATATATATATATATATATATGAGAGGACACTATTAGATCTTGAAATGCTTCCACCACCACCAGTTTCCCTTGCGCCCCTTCCATTTTAGGCAGAAGGGCGAAAACAAGAGTCCGATCCCCGGAAACATTTCGAGGGATTCCTCCCTTCTTACTTGTGGGTGTTGTAATCCAGTTTCCTCTACCACACAAGTCGGCCAAAATGAACATTTGCAACGTTTTCAGGATTACGAGACCGGAGGGTGAGATTGTTCTTCTTCACTGGAAAATTCATTCCCATTTCCCTGGCAAAGAAAGGACTTAGATTCTTGAGATTATGTATAATAATCCGAAAGGGGGTCATATTCAGCAAGACGCAATAGACAGCTTTGCGGACGATACGTGGCACATGTATCCACAAATAAAAAAGTAATTCACGGCGAGGAATAACACGCGTCAAGCTATAACATGAAATTTATTCTTTTTCACAACAGTAAAATAAAAAAGCTGTTATCCATAATATGAAAGTTTGAACTGGGTATGGTGATCTCATTTCCTTAAACAATATAGTGTGACAAGTTTGTCATTCCTTCTGTGCAAAGTCATCGAAGTGGCTTTCTGCAATACATCAGTGCCAGCTGAACATCATTTCCACATAATGGAACTTCAACACTCTGGCAAAAAATTAAGGTCATACGACACTGGATAAGACTGATTTATGTAGTGTACAAAAGAATTATTTGTGGAAGTCAGCACATCTTATGAGAAAAAGAGAATCTTATGCAAAGGCAATGCCGAGAATGGTCGCGAATAGGAAATATCTTTGACCAATAAGGGCGTTCATATGGCTGGCATATAAATGAATTCCTACACAATATTCAGAGACAGATTAAGCAACCTTTAACTGTCTTACAATATTACCATATTACAATTGCAAAGGTTTCCTAACTTAATGAAAAAAGTATCACAGTTCCTGTTTGAGTTTGATTTCCAGAATAAAGGCCAATTTACAGCAAAAAAGATCTGAAGTCCGTGCTGAAGATTTGCTTAAAGAATGACACCAAATGCACTAAAGAGTGTGAGTATGGGAAATAATTTAGAAAAAGGCTGTATTAACACAGATCGCTGAATATTAAGTGCAAATATCAGAAGTTAATAGTCTTAACCGTATAAGCACAAAGGTGGTTTTATTTATGATAAATGTTTCAGGTTATGAGCAGGAAGGACAACAATCTAATTATAAAAAATGGCCGAAACTGCCTTTGATCTAAGAAGGAAAAACCCTAATTCATAAAATCTGAACAAAAATCTGGACCAAACTTTTTGAAACTTCGTATGTCGCAGACCCACAGTATTATCCATATGACATGGAAATGAACTGAACTCAAACCTATATCACTATAAATTTTTTACGAAAGCACAAGTAAAAACTGAATGAATGAACATACTAAAAGTTTCCTCAAATGAAGGAAAGAAACCACTCACCCACTCTATATGGGGAGTCGAGTGACAGTTCATGATGGTTCAACCAGTTTAATTTATCAATAAGAACCATAATAATAATACAACAACAACAACAAAAGCAACAGCGTATGACATCTGATTCAATTGTTTTAATAGTACAGGTCATGCAGTGCCATCCAACTTCTCAAATTCAATTATTTACCACTCTTCAATTCCTATCTTCCTTCGTGTTTCGCATTTTGCTCGTGACAAAACTTTCGCACCGATCAAAACACAGGTTCAACCACGAAAGTATTCTGCTCTGAGGACACCCACAAGTCTTTACATTTGCAATTAAATTTTCAATTCTCCTTGGATGCTGCCAACATGTTTCTAACTGAATATCGTTCCTCTGGTAAACTGAAAGGAAGACAGTGACATGCGCTTTGACTGTTTCCGTAAGGTAGAGAGTACCACCGAACCATCAAGGAATAAACGAACTTTGGACCCCTGTTATATAATTTACCTGCTGCTATAAAGAAACTCATTCGAGAGAATGAGAAACTGCAATATAAACTTAACGGCCAATAATAATAATAATAATAATAATAATAATAATAATAATAATAATAATAATAATAATAATAATAATAATTATTATTATTATTATTATTGGTAATAATATATAAACAATCACCAGTGCAACAGAAATCAATTTCTACCCCACATCGGGATCGAACCCAAGGATCTCTGTGAGAGGCAAGGCGCGCCTGCATCTCACTCTAGAGTACTGGGTTCGATCCAAACGTGCGGTAGAAAATTCATAATCGTTATCATCATTACTGTGAAATTTCTAGTTGAAGAGCAATCGTCGTACCCTCGCTTATGAAATAAAGCAAACGAAGAGAGAAAGGAAAAGGATGAAAAATTCTTTGATGGTGCCCCCTGAAGCAATAGCCCAGATGTATGGGAGACATTACAAACCATAACTCTTGATATATGAAGCAAAACGGTCGTGTCCTAAGTCGTAAACCCGGCCATTCACTGGCTGAATGAGACCCCCAACTCTTAATGACTCTGTTTAACTTCCTTTGGACTTTGTCTACTACTATTTCCGAAGTCCTTGGAGAGAGATATGTTGACTATGGGAATGTTCCAATTGCTGTCATGCCTTAGAGTCGAGTAACTACCAACTCTAAGGGAGAGAAGCCATGTAACTATTAATAATTCTGCTGCAATATACCTACCAAGCTCATCGTATCCTATGACCCAATTGAAAGGGCTGATGAACGAGAGAGTCGAGTTAACATGGAAGAAAAAAGTTAAGGACCGAAGGGAAGAGAAGGAAACGGTAACAAATAATTAAGTTTCTTCATCATAGATATCTAACCATTTTAGCTATCCCAAAATGAGTATCAAAAGAATACTTCTCAATGAGTCTCTGAAGCGGAGAAACGAAATTGCACAATGTAATTATCAGCTAGTTGGGAAGGGATGAGCTCAAATTCTTACTGTATAAAATGCGTGAAAACTAAGATACTCGTTTTAACTCCTTGTTAGTTTTTGCACCCGTTCACCAAACATTTTCGTTCACACAGCACCCGTTCTATATCTAACCTTAAGAAACTATGAATTTGTGAAGTTGAGTTTCACACGCCTGAAAACCACAGTATTCTTAATTCGGTTGGACAGTATATTCTTATTATTTAGAAGTCGCACGCTCCGTTCATAAGTTCATCCCCTATAAGAGCACGGTATCTTTTCGACAAGTACTTTTCAAAACAGTAATACATTTCACTGGTTGCAATGATCTGTTCATTTTTCGTGAAGACACTTTAATAGTTATTTACATACACTAAACCTATTTTGAGACCCTCCATTGAATTTAGGAGACTCTCCAGACGATATAGTAGAAACTACACTAATCGCACCCTTCTTTTCATAACCGAAAAATAATATTTTCCCAAAGACTCCATAGCAATGATGCTAATTACACTCTTCAGTTGGTAAACAAAAACCTTGTGAAGAGTCCGAGGCAATGGCGCTGATCAAATCCTTTAATTTCTCAACAAAAATAAAAATGTTTTCCTGAAGGGTTCATAACAAAGACGCATATAACACCCTTCATTCTAAAATAAAAATTAACTTTTTTCCTGAAAGGTCCGCAGCAATCATGCTAAGTATACTTATATATTTATAAAAAAAATAAAAATATTTTCCTGAAGAGTCCATAGCAATATAACTTATAACCAAAAGTAAAACTACTTCCTGAAAAGTCCGTAGCAATTATAACAATTACACCCTTTATTTTATGAATAATAATCAAACAATTTTCCAGAAGAGTACGTAGCAACATTGCTATACACCTTGTACTTTATGAATAAAAATATAAAAGTCTCCTGAAAATTCCGTAGCAATGAAGCTCATAACACACTTTGTTTTATAACGATAAACTAAAAATACTTTCAAGAAGAGTCCGAAGCAATGATGCTTATATCCTTTAACTTATTAGCTGAAAAAAACGAAAAATGTCTTTCTAACGAGTCCGTAGAAATAACAAAATATCTAACTGATTTCCTGAAGAGCCGTTGAAATGATGCTACTACCATCACTGAATTTATAATAATAAGGACGGTAACTCCAGATAGGTTACTGGATTACAGCACACTTTCTCGGGAAACGTTGCAATTAATTCTTTACAAAGAAAAACAAGTAAAATTTTTCGTCGGAATGAAACTTTTCTTAATATTATAAGCAAACATTTTTGACAGTGTAAAGTTTGCACTCAATAATTATGATCTTTATTTTCATTAACGACACAAACAATGACGTCGATTTGGTATTAGTTAACTGCAAAATTCCAAACTGCCCATTTTATTACTGAAGATCCAAGTGCGACCCCAAATAAACATCAGTCACGGGAAAATCAGAACTATTTCCCAAACCACTATGGGTAATACAAACTTAAAGACATTAATTTGGTTAAAAAAATTCGCCCTGTATATCAATGACTTCCTTTGAAAAATATCTTCAACAGTGAACTACTGTAATAAATCCAATAATGTTGCTTAGAAAAGTGGCGTACAAACAGAGAATGTAAACAGTAACATGCTTTACAATATATTTTGCGAATAGGAGCTGGTAACACACACAGAGTGCATCGTTAAGATTTACTATCTTTATTTGTTACATAACTATCACCTCATTTCCATTTCTGAATCACGAAACTCCATTATTTGATAAGGAGACGGATTCTGTTAAACTTGTAATGTTATTCCTAAGAGTATTTCTTTTTATTCGTTTTCAGCTTCTTGACGTTAACTTGAAGGGGCTACTACTTCAGACTTTTAACCGTGAAATTTACTCAATGAAGTGACGTAACCAAACCCTTTCAAGTTTGTGAACAAGCAGTAGGGTTTTTATAGTTGAAATTATGCAACCTTAGACCGCAGAGTATTTTTGCTATCTGGTTTTTTCTTTTGGAAGTTCCATTGTGAACACCATAATTATTTACTACTTTCGCAAGGGAATGTCTATTTCTTCATTTTAATTGGTTGCTTGTTCAGATAAATAAATATGTTGCTCCATCAATTAAACAAGTCAATGGCGTGCAAGTTTCTATAAATACATGAATATCGATACCCTTTTGTTTTAAAGCCACAATACCTAGCTTAGAGCAAGAGTTGACGAACCTTTGTCGAAAGTATAAATACAAAATGAAGATATTTAAAATTGATCTTTTTCATTCAAATTTGCATAGATGTTGAAATTCTGACACGGCCCAGCTTTCATAGTAGATTTCAGACCAATAAAAGTTTATCTCTCGAAATTTAAGGCTTTCACCATACTTATTCATCAATAACTTTTCAAGAAACACAACACACACACACACACACACACACACATATACATATATATATATATATATATATATATATATATATATATATATATATATATATATATATATATATATATATATATATATATATATATATATATTATGAGATTCAGAGCCTTTGTCCCAGTATTTTTCCGGAATAACTTTTTTTCTGTGTATTTGACAAAGATATTGCTTAGCCATAGTATACTTTTTTTACATCCCTACCTAATTTTCGGCAGCATTCTTTATTACTTATATTAGAGAAAAGTTTATTCATAAGAGTAAAATAAAGCAACCGAAGCCAGTGGCGGAATACTCTATTGTATGGGTTCAAAGTTATACGTGACGTAAACATATGACGTCTCGACTCCTCCCATAAGGTGATGACGACAAATAGCTGTCTCTGAAATTCTGAATGAATATTCGTACCTTGTCAAGGCTTCAAGAATGGCGGCTATGATAAGTCATTGTCCCCGTGGTTGCAGGACAGCTTTTGTGATTCGACTTTCACAATTGTTTAGAAGTGAGGGGGCCCGTGGCAAACCCTACGTAAGCTGAAACAGGTAAATGAGTAATAGGGCCCTTTTTTGGGTAAAGAGTACTCCGGACATCCAAGGCTACCAAGTTTTCGTCATTTTTTGACTTCCATAAGGTGCAGAAAGATAATTATATATGCTCTATAAAGCAATAGTTGTTGATTTCTTATTAAAATATAACTTGCAGAACAACATTAAAACTTGCTCTGCCAAAAAAAAAAAAAAAAATGCCATGGGTTATAATACATCACTGAATGACCTCTATAGGTCCCAGTGCTTGGGCTTAGCCCGAAACGCCATAATCCACCCATTGATTATAATGTCAAGTTTCCTCATATGTAATTATGTTAAATAAAGGATCCATGTAAGGGCATGTCATTTCATATGATCGTTCCTGTCCTCTTAGTGACAGAGTACAACAATGGCTGCCTTGTAACATTATAATGAAAGTTGTTTTCATATTCCACAGAATATTACCGGCATGGTAGTTCGATTGTTGGTAGCCTTTTAAGTACCAAGACTGCTTGCACACTAAAAAGTATAAGCATACTCGGTCCTTCAATTTGCTCACTTGAATGATTCTTACCTGAAAGTGATGAATTGGCAGATCATCCAGTTACGACCTACAATAAGCAACTGTTTGTCTCTAAGGTTAGACGAAGTCATTCTGAACTCATAAAACCTGATAATAATAAGCGAATGAAAATATTAACAGTAATTAGCTGCTCTTACATTATGCAAGAAAAGTCAAACGACCATTTAGTTTTCCCCTTTTTCGGACACCAAGAGTACAATAAAATGAATCCACCCAATTGTTTATTTATTACAATGATCGTCACTGTCATATCATGAAAAATATCAAAGGAGTTACGACGAACGCCAGAGTTTTCTTCATTTTGTTAATTGATTTTTTATAATAATTTTTCAATGGATAAATAGTGATAGAAAGTAATTTCTCGGATTACTTGTGGAAACCCTTTTCTTCAAGGATTCTAGCACTCGACCTCATGGCATAAATCCTATATGCTAAACTACTACTACTACTACTACTACTACTACTACTACTACTATAAAAGTGTAAACAATGAGTACTGGTTGTATTTCATTGTTGCCAGAGGTTGAAACTTTTTCACGAATAGCCAATTATCCATCGAGGGGGAGGCAAGTTAATGACGTCATAAGTTCCGTCATTATATCTTCGAAAGACATTCCTCTGAGTTTGTTGGCGATGTCTACAAGAAGTCGGTGTTACTCTTATAATTACCAGAATTATGTAACTTTCGTAATACAGAATACAGTAAAAAATTAGGTAGGGATGTAAGATACCCTGTGACAAAGTGTCATCTTTGTCAGGTACGTTGATAAACTTTTATTCCGAAAAACACCGGGAAACACTGGCTGTGAATCTCGTAATATATAAATATATTATACAGTATATATATTACCTAAAAGCTATACAAGATATAAATAACATATTCTTACCTCTGCCTCCAATTCCTGTTCCTGTTGCCGGATCGCCTGTATTGGAATTTGGAATGGGAGTCCCTCATGGATCTCTGATACCTCTTCATTTTCACCCAGCTTCTTCCAGCGGCGTCAAAGGTGCAATATACAGTGATCACAACCGACATTATCACGCAACCGTTGCACACAACGATGCCTGTAAACAAGTGCAAAAATAATCTAATATAAATAGAATGATGAAGATCTCCGCACTCACACATATGATAAAAAAAGGCTTATATATTCATGAACTCTGGATCTTTCAAACTTTGTTGATATTCTTTACATTTCTAGCAAAGGAAAGTTGTCTATCGTCTTAGTGTTGACAGATGGCAGCAAAAATCCAAAAATAATGTTCCATTTAACCACTGACGGCAAAACAGTAAACAACCAAATCCACGAATCTGGTGGTTCATATATATATATATATATATATATATATATATATATATATATATATATATATATATATAATATATGTTATATATATATATATATATATATATATATATATATATAATATATGTTATTTATATATATATATATATATATATATATATATATATATATATATATATTTATATATATATATATATAATATATGTTATATATATGTATATGTATATATACATAAAACATACATACATACACACACATGTATACAGATGTATTTGTGGTCAATCCTTTTTGCATTTAAACTAATAACTATGCTAGAGTAGAATTTTTGGGCTCCGGTTCAGAGAGAGAGAGAGAGAGGAGAGGGGGAGGGGAGGGGGACTTCCTAATTTAATTAAGATGGAGAAAAGTATGAAAAAAGATTCAAGATGGCCCTGACATCTGTTCTAGGCACTTTCACGGGAACGGCTAATGCAGAAAGCCTCACAGACGCAAAAAATAAGCAAAAATGTCTGCATACTCCATATTCGTAACTAACAAAACAGGCGAAAGCAAAATTGTGTAAATTCTGGCTTCTATTTTCCAAGAAACTTCTAAATAATGATCAAACGCACATCTAGGCCACAATTTAAAAATATGCATATGTACGAAATAAACTTGAGAAATTAGTTGTGCCTAGGCCCTGAAAGTAAAGAAAATTCCACGCGTGTATTCAAACATCAAGGGAAATTATAAGAGAACAGCAGACCGAGTGTAGTATTCACTGTTTGGTGTGAATGTTAGGCAACAAAGGATCCAAACTGTTCCTCTTTGAAGTGATAATTAAGCAACATAGAAATTCAGTTTGATGTAAGAAGTATTTCTTAAATAAGAAAGCGCATTTCTCTTTGTCAAACCTACCTAGAATATATAAGGAAATTTAGGTACATAGATGGTATACTTGGGATGAGACTAATGGATAAAAATGGTGATCTGACGGCACAAGGATGGAAATAAAATTAAGATGGTTGATTTAAGGCTTGGAGGTATATATGAGCACAAAATACCAACACTGGTTATTAATATGGCCATAATGTGAGATTAAATGAATGTCCAGGAGATCGTTTTCCATGCTATGGGATGGCATAAGAATGGCCGAGGCTATTTAGACATACAGTAAATAAGAAAGCTTTGGTAATACTAGGTGACTAAAGAAAGTTCACTGAAGTTATGACAACAAGACCACTATCAGAATAATTATTTAAATAAGAATAGTGGTAATGGGTCTGAATGGAAGAAATTGTTGAGAAAATGTCGATATTATTAAAATTAACTGTCTAAGTAGCATATGTGGCAGAGAAGTTACGACGACTTGAGGAAGTAAGAAAAACGAAGCTATTCAAACTGAACCGAATTAGGTGTACTGTATATCTCGGTTCGTGCGTCTTTATGGCACATGGTTTAGTGAGTGCAGAATCTAAATCTATGAGTGTGAAAAACCTCTAGAATAAATAAAGAGCAGTGAACATGAAAGGATGCCCATCTGGCAGCCTGACCAGCCCAAGATGAGGATGCGATGCACTATAGGCATTACTTAGGGTTTTTGCAGCGTCCCCTCGGCCCCTAGCTGCAACCCTTTTCAGTCCTTTTACTGCACCTTCTTTTATATTATTTCTTCCATCTTACTTTCCACCCTCTTCTAACAATTGTATCTTAGTGCAACTGCGAGGTTTTTCTTCAGTTACTACTTTGTAACCTTTTACTCTCAATTTTTCTTTCAGCGTTGAATGACCTCATAGGTCCCAGTGCTTGGCCTTTGGCCTAAATTGTATATTCTATTCTATTTCAAGATGAGGATGTTGCTTGTTTGTGAAGTCCTTTTGATACTGAAGGAGTTACGGGTCCTTAGGCTACTCGGGAGTTGTAAGGCTGTGCAAAAGTGATTACATTCATGTTTTTTTTTTTTTTTTTATAAAGTTTGCATATACGTGTGAGTTTTTGTGCTGTCTGCCTGTGTTTGCACGTGTATCTTCACAATAAAAATACTCACATTTACTATTTACGTATCTATGGTTTTAGGTTTCTCTGTATATATATCTATATAAATGTGTATACATATTTACAGATAAGGAAAATCGTAAACTATTTCTTCGAGGAACTGTCCTCTACTACCATAAATTATAAAGACTACATTTACATACCCATATATTTACATGATATATATATATATATATATATATATATATATATATATATATATATATATATATATATATATATATATGTGTGTGTGTGTGTATTTATGGAAAATCCCAAAGAATACGCAAAATGAAAGTGTGGTGTTTCATTACCAGAAAAGATTATCTGTAATAAAACCTACCCACACAAATGCAAAAATAAATAAATATATAAATAAAATATGCCCTTTAAATTAACTGGACATATTCAGCCGAATTTCAATATGAGTGCAAGGGAACAGGCACCGGAAGCGAACTGAAATTTCCCATTTTTTATCAAATATATTAAAAAAGCAATTCAGCACCGACAAATACGTAAAATTGGGGTTTTTGGTAAAGCTATATTTGACGGGTTGTTCATCAGCTTTACCAAAGAAAACTCTTCTTAAACTCTAAACGAGAAGCTAGAACAAGAAACATCACACAATTAAAGGGAAAAACGCAATTTGTTCCTGTTTCTGACTTTCAAATTTACTCCAAAAATATTCTGAAAGCGGCATTCATTTTGGGAGCGAGGAGCGTCTCTGGAAAGGACAATTTCTGAATATATTATATGATGGTGGCAGATGATGCCCCGGAGGGGAAGCTGTGATGAAGTGCAGAAGAGGAGACCACTTCAGCCAGGTGATTTATGACGGTTTGTGAGATGCGACCAACTTTCGACCAAAGTGCCAACGGGAATTCGCACAATGGTTTCTTATTTCCTGCGAATTTTTAAGGTGGAGGAACGTTTTTGTTCCTAGGTAAAGGAAGATTTGGTGTTTAATTTTACTGCGTAAGTTTTGTTTGTATATACAAGCGTGATATATATATATATATATATATATATATATATATATATATATATATATATATATATATATATATATATATATATATATAATAAATCCCAACCATCCGTCGAAAAACAAGCATTTATACAAAAGGCCCAGAAAAGATGAATATCAGCAAGGAAAGACGAATATTCAAATAATGAGTATAGAAGATTCTGCGTTTCAGCGATTATGCAAGAACCAAGTGTTAGGCTCAAGTTAGCCTTCGTGAACCTGACGCAGGATGTTTATGCCAGCGCT
>NC_089791.1:65392655-65427655 GCF_040412425.1 Macrobrachium rosenbergii
CGTTTCCCGCCACCGCACATCAGAATTTCTTCATATTTCTTACACTTGGATCTTAAGGCTTTGTAGTGACAAGCGTATCCAAAAAAGCGCGAAGAATTCGAGAAAGTTAAGAGGGCATTGTGGCTATTACAATTACATATGTATCTCGTAAAAAGAGATACATATGTAATTTGAATATACATATATATATATATATATATATATATATATATATATATATATATATATATATATATATATATATATATATATATATATATATATATATATATATATATATATATATATATATATATATATATCAAAATTTGAAATTCTTACTTTCATTTCAAATTTACATTTGCAGTTATTGGTATTGTGTAAATACCAGTTTCATGAACTTTGATTTTTTCTCCCCCATACTCACATACTCATAAGATCCGAATTTGGGAATAAAATGAAGAAAGGCTTCGGCCGGGCCAGATTCGAACCTGAGTTAGGACGGACAATGGTTCATGTTATAGCACTCACACGGCCAAGAAATTTAAGAACACATACAGTCAAATTCAAAATCTATCGCCCCTCACTCTTCACACTTTTTCAGTATAGAGATGGTGCTGGTTTCACCTACGTGAGGAAGTTACGATGGACTACTGGATTTAACTTAACGTGTGTAGAAGTTCGTCGCAATCTGGTCGCTTTATAGACATGGATCCGTTAAGTGCTATTTACGTTAAATTTTATTAGGATACTTTTTCATCTACTTACTCAAAAAACAGGTTCCAACATAGCTTTTTTCCACCGATGGCCCGAACTCTTTATTTTTCTCGTTGTGGCGTTGGAACATTTGAAAAGTTTAAATTCGTTAACCGAAGACACCAACACATACTCCAAAAAATTGCTAATCATATATTTAAAGTAGAAACTACTAACATTAACCTGCAATTTTATCCGCAGCGGTAATTTTTTGTTAGTAAGAGAGCACGCATGCGTACGTCTATATCGACTTTTTTTTTTTTTTTAAACACTTTTGTAACTACACAAACACTTTTCTATGGACATAACTTCTTGTGTAAAGTAATCAAAATGGAAATTTCATGAGATGACTTTCAATAAAACATTTTATATCCCAGCAGAGGATATAAAGATTTACGAGGAATGTTCGCAAAACTATTTCATCGTATTTCCAATATTCAATTTTGTAATGGAGATACGGTAGTATGAAATCCAATCCATTTTCGTGTAAACCGAACTTTCCAAGGAATAGCTATGAGCTCGAAAATTCTGTTTATATATATATATATATATATATATATATATATATATATATATATATATATATATATATATATATATATATATATATACACACACACACACACACATATATATATATATATATATATATATATATATATATATATATATATATATATATATATATATTACATAGTTAGGCACATAAAAGGTAAGAAAAACCACAGCCACAATTATCTATTAACTGTAAAAGTATCCTCACCCTCTCTGTAAACCTCATCAGAAGACTTAGCTGTGCAACAAATCCACTCTGTGTACATGCACCAATCACTTTATCTTCCGTTCCATCAGCCGTTTCGCTTCGTCAAGCCAGCACATTCTATGTCTGCCTTTCCTCCTACCTCATAATGCCTCTGAACTACAGTTTTGTTTTAATATACTTCAATACCTCATTCTCTCCACATGACCACACCATCTACGAGCACTTCTCTTACACATGAACAATTGATCTCAACAACTTGCACGTTTCCACTTCTCATTCACATTCAGCAACCACATTTTACTTTCACAAAAGGAGAGTTAGCCTTGCAACTCCTTCATACAGTACAATGCCTGCTTCTGTTCACACTTTTCTCCTCTAACAAATCTTTTGCAAAGAATCTGCTGCCTTTCATGCTTCATATATTCTGTGACTCACCTTCGTACTCAACATTCACACCACATACCTGCGCGAGTCAACTGCTCCTATTCTTCCAGCATTTATACCAATATCTACTGCTGCATCTCCGAGTTATCCATTTACTCCCTAACATTACTCTTGATCATGTTCAATTCTAGCTTTCCGAACTTCATTTACGAACCCTATTCATACCCAACATCTCTGCATATACATCAGTCCTTTTCCTGACTTGTAACATAACTTATCAAAACAAACAGTAAAAAGACACAGAGAGAACACAGCCTTGTTTCAGACTAGCTTTTACACCAAACCATTTACTCTCTTAGAAACATATTATGACAAGTGCTTTCTCCTGTAAGATGAAACTTCTCAGAAAACTTAAAAAATAAACAATTCACACAATCAATTACTCATTTAAATCCCCAGTGTTCTTTTCTATTAGTCTCTCTAACAATTGTCTCACTTTCTCAATCAAAATCATGCAATAAATCTACCTCAGTTTACTTTATTATATCCCTACTATCACTTTTCTTTACACGCACAAATTTTCTTTAAACCTATTTTAATTTAACTTTTTTCTTATCCAGATATACTTTACACATATAGTCAGCCTCTCATTCATAAGATCATCTCCATGGCTCTTAAACTGGCGACTTTCCATTTTTCAAGCTTTTAATTGCCCATGCAGTTTTATAATTACATTAAACTTCCTCCACTCCTGCATTATTCAGAACACTATCTGTTTGTCAGTCTCTCTCTCTCTCTCTCTCTCTCTCTCTCTCTCTCTCTCTCTCTCTCTCTCTCTCTCTCTCTCTCTCTCTTTCTAACTGTATACATATATATATATATATATATATATATATATATATATATATATATATATATATATATATATATATATATGTATACATATACTGTATATCTGAAACAACGGATGTTGAATTAACAAGTGGAGAGAAACTATCCTAAAATCTCTTGAGGAATGCTTAGCGAGCTTATGACGCATTTCCTCATTAAGTAAGGACGGTGTCACACTTTTTCGAAGCATGGGACCTTGTGACCTGACACGGCATGTACGTACGCCGGAAGTATCCAGGTTACGGTGAGGATGTGTGTTTGTGCGTGTCTTTTGGGGCGGGGTCCCGAAAAGTGATGGGATGAAATGGGGTAAAGAGATTCATTGTAAGACCAACCTGGAACTTTACCGCAGGTCTCAAAAGTTAGAGACCTGTGTGTGTGTGTGTGTGTGTGTGTGTGCAGTACTCAGTACTTGAACTGACTGACACACTGTAGTTTGGAGGTAAGGAGCTCACCTATTTACCAAACTCTACTTTGTTTTTGAGTAACGTGCGAGGAATTCTCATTTTTGCATTTTTTTGTATTTTGTTTCCTCCATTTCTGTAATATGTATTTTGTTTTTGAGTAACGTGGGAAGAATTCCCATTGTTTTGCATTTTTGTATTTGAGAAACTAAAAGATCTTGATTGTCTTCTTCATACGTTTCGCTGAGTAAAGAGGTCGAGATTGTATTCAATGGGGGATGAACTAGACCCTGACACATGTTTTGACCTGTGCAAGTTATAAAATATGACTATGCTTTGGGATAGCTTTTTGGGAAACTGGGATCTAACATTTTAAAACCATTGCTCCTTTCTTGCAATTGAGTTTTGTCAAGATTGACGCACATTTTAATATTTTCCGTGCCATTTAGTCATGTTAAATTTTGTTAAATAAATTATTTTGGGTAAAGTGTCTTTCGCTGTAGTCCTATGAGAGAGAGAGAGAGAGAGAGAGAGAGAGAGAGAGAGAGAGAGAGAGAGAGAGAGAGAATGCAGGGTGAATGAGTGCCGGAGTACGGCCAGCAGTCCCTCCGGCTCGGTCATCAGCATGGCTACCACTAGTGGGAAGACGACCCGACTTTCAGTAACGGGTAAGTACCGACGTTACGTCATTTCTGGTAACATACATATATATATATATATATATATACATATATATATATATATATATATATATAAATATGTATATATATATATATATATATATATATATATATATATATATATATATATATATATATATATATATATATATAATATATATATATATAAATATATATATATATATATATATATAAATATATATATATATATATATATATATATATATATATATATATATATATATATATATATAATATATATATATATATATATATATATATATATATATATATATATATATATATATATATATATATATATACACTGTATATTTCATTTAATCGAGATATATAAGACCGCAAAATTATGTAAGGAACTGAGCTAAATTTCTTCATATTCCAATCTAATTGTATTATCCGGGAAAAAACAAAATTCGATTAGACCCGACCACAAAATTCAGGAATATGGCCAAAACGCAGGACTTGCTGGGTCACATAAGCCTGCAGACTGGGAGATTCAATCAGACGAGAAATCCATCAATCCGTCAGCAGAAAAAAAGGCAGTGCCCCCAGGAGTCATCAAAATGATTTCCCCGGACCAATGTCTCGTATGAAATGGTATCAGCGAGGTCTCTTTTTCTTTACATTTCATAAGATATCTGACAAATGAATGCTTCTCTCTCCTTATCCATTCCACAATGGCATAAGGCTTCTAAAGTAAACCCCCTATTTTGGAGACAGAACATGAACTGATGAAGGAATTTCCGGAGGGGCATCCCGAAATTTTGGAGAAATCGACCGTGTGACCGTCAGCCGGTAATCAGTTGCATGACAAAAGAAGCTCTCCACTATGTGTATGAAACTGTTCCTTCAACACTTACAGTGAAACTGCTGAACTCTCAAACCATAGTGAGAGGAAATGAATAAAAATAAACATACACGAATGTAAAAACAGTTAATATGTTTTATAGAGTAAACAGGGTCTTATTTCTTCTTTCCTAAATCATATGAAAGAATAATAGAAGATCTCTGCACAGAATTTACACAAAAAATGAGTAACTTGTATCATCAATTGCTGGTAACCTACATTTGCTTTGGTTTGGGAAGAACTGAAAACATGAGGAAGTTTGTATTTAAGTACACAAAGAATACGGAAAACCGATAACGAATAAATATAGGTGACGGAATAAAAAATTTTTATAACCCGGGTTGTAAAATGCAATTTTACAGATACATATACAGTATATGTATTACATAAATACACACATACACACACACACATATATATATATGTGTGTGAGTGTGTGTGTGTGCTTGCGTGTGTGTAAAATCATATTTTAAGCATGACGGTAATATAATCTGGAGCCGAGACGTAAGTACAAGCACTTGGTACGCAAACTGACGTTATGTAACCTAAGTACTTTCATTTTTAATAATTATAGATGTAGAGCCAGAGGTAAAAGAGGCTGGTCTGTTCTCGATGTGTGCCTGTGATTTCGTAACTGTAAAACAGCGTTGTTTTACAGCAGAAAATATATAAAATGGTATGCATTGAGTTTTATTAGCATACACACGTATATATACATATATGTATATATTATATACATATATGTATATATATGTGTGTATACATATGCGTATATATATACACATATATATGTATACACATATATGTTTATACATAAATTATATGTGTATATATACACATGTATATACATACACACACATTTCATCTAACCAGCTATTGCCAGAATGTGTGATAGACCCACCCCGTGATTAAGTAAATGCGCTGCTACTTCAATTAATATTTATCATATCAGGTTATTCATTTCACATTCTACATTCATTTTAATTTATATGTATACAAACATACGCACTCACATACATGCACCCACACACATAACCTGATATAAATGTTAACTGAACTAGCAATGCATTTACTTAATCACTGAGTGGATCTATCACACCTTATTCTGACAAAAGCTGATTAGTTGAAATGTTTATGCCGATCGCTGGACGGGTCTTGTTGTGAGAAGGAAGCCATCTAACCAGATCACGGCATTCCAAATGAGGCTGATTTACTTAAACTTTTGGTAACCACTGGCTCTCTGATAGCATAAGATAATATATTACTTTTGTGGAGTAGCAAACACAGGAAGGATGGAGACGAAGATATCTCCAAATTTGATACAGTATTATCTGTGCACAGAGACTCGTGTTATATAAAAATGGTCTTAGATTGAGTTACGTATAAAGCCTGAGTTTAGCGAGAGTTGAGGCTCTTACCCCACAAACGACGCCAGTTCTTGACCCATTCCGGATCGATGCTGAAGGCAGCTGCAAGTTCATTTCTCATTTTGGTGAAGCACATTACAGCAACAAGATCAGCATCATCTGCATACTGTACCGCTTTATTTCTAGACCAACAATCACGCCGCAAGTGAAAAGTAAAAGTGACAAGGAAGAGCACCATTCAAAATGGGTGCAGGTTCGCTCAAACCACTGGTAAAAATCCCTGTTGTCATTATTAAAAATAAACCTTCTAAACGAAATCAGTTACATACCCTTCAATACCAAAATTACAATGTTTACGTAAGAGCCTTTAGATGGCAATCTTAGAACACAATGGAAGGATGGAAACTGATCAGTAACTATGACAATCAGAACATATAAACTTGTGGAACATGGATTATATTGTACAAATAGGTAGGTAAAATACTACTAGAAGATAGTAAAAATAACATGTGCTAAATTTGGGAAAAGATCTCCAAGCATCCCTTTGAAGAACAATGGGAACTCCATATGGTGCTCCCTCACACCAACTGTCTGGGTTTTGTAAGAGTTTTAATTGTCCTATGAAAAAAAGCATACTTCGTGAGACGTGGTTCAGGATGACAAGTATCACGAAAAAAAGGGATTTCAACCGAATCCTGTTTAGCCTACAAGGACCTACAAATCAGCTTCAGATGTGCTCTCAAGACCTAAGCTGACAGATGATGAAAGATGAACTTGAACAGACACAGGATAGCGGGAGAAGGACAAGGAATATAAAATGTTTGGGTACCCAGTGGATCTTTCTTTGCAGAACTTATATTACTTAACTCGTCTGTGTTGGTACCAAATTCCTATGGATCTTACGAGCAAACATGGAAATACAAAGGATAAAAATTGGATAGAGTAGCAATACGGGCATTTTTAAAAAAGAGAGCTCGGTAAACTCTTTAATAATTTATCAGTTGTAAATATTACCGCGCAGGGTGGTGCTTTTTTTTTTTGAATGGGTTGATCTGATTCATGTTTCCAAGAGAATGAGGAAATGTATGAATTAAAAAATAGGTGAAAAAGATGGTACCATGTAGCGCCTGGAGCGCGTTTCGGAAATATGATCTAGGTTACATGCTTTATTGGTCTGCAATATCAAAGCTCTATAGAACTAACGAGTGGACATAGGATACATAGGGAGAATCAGACCCTTTGACGCACTAAGAGAAAAATTTGTTGAGAAATGATAGCCTTTACATATGTGGGGCACGTAATAGCTCCCTTGGAGAGGAGGATAACTGGCTTACATATACAAAGAACTTTCTTTAGAAATGATCAGTGTCATGGATGATAAGGATATCATATATCTTTGTGTAGTGGTAACTTTTCATTTGAATTAAAATAGAGTGATTCAGAGCATATTTAAAAAAAACACAAGTAACTACAAAGGAGAGGCAAAGGACAACTAATATTGCTACTTTCATATATGCATGGCCAAAGAGATAGGAGTGGTCAAGCCAAAGTTAAAAAGAGGAGTATGTACAAACAACGCAGGGGAAATGTATTTCAGTAATCAAGAACAAAACTGCTCATAACTCAGGTTGCAAGACACTCCCAAAGTGTCATAACTGGCACTGCACAAAAGGAATTGGTAGGGAAAAGTCATGGTATACATTACAAACAAGAAAGAGTGGCGAGAGGACCAAAAGAAGGGAAATATTTCATTCTGATAAGAAGGATTAGCAGTAAAGGAAAGACAAAAATTAATGGATGCATGGTCAATAGGTTGTGAGAGGGAGTCTGGTGTTGACTATTTGTTTCATCACTAAAAAAAAATAAAAAGGTGAGTCTCAAAGCCGCCCACATTAGCAAAGTTGAAATGGAGCTAATCAAAGTCTGTTCGTTTGAAGTCTCCCGTATAATGAACATCAGCAAAATAAAAGATAGCAAAGATTTATGACGAGAAGACTGTAAAAACCATGTTTGTAAAGCTTTGAGAAAAATAGCAGAGGCAGAAAATAACAATTAAACTTAAAAGAACTATTTTTAGCTGAATAACATCAAAGAAAGGAAATTCAAGATCCTACAGTTAACTCGTGACCACAAAATACACAGTTACAATTGAAACATCCAAAATTTCCAATGATTTCTGGACAGTCTAGTTAAAATTACTGAACTGCGTTTCAGAGACAAGTAGGTTGGTTAGAGTAAGTGCTCATTTTCGTTCTTTAACTTATAACTACGAAGGTGGTAAAGAGGTAGTGTCATAGGCCATAGGCGGACCCAGTGCTATCACGGATCAAGTTCCTTATCTCAGACTCTACCGAACAGACTTGAGTTTCCTTTGAAGTTATACCACAGCAGGCGCCTAGTGTCCTGCCGAACTTCCTACATTAAAGCGCACTAACTGCAAAAATTAACAAACAGGTTAACACGTGAGCCTAAGAAGCATTTATACGTACCACGCTATTCTGTAAACATTAGTCCTAAGAAAATAACTTATTCTAAAAGATCACACGTACACGACTCCTAAAAGGACTTTGAGAACATAAAAACACACAAAAGACAGACCAATATGAAACACGCCCAGACATTTTCATCAGAAAAACGTTAAGTATACCTTAGTTTAACTAGACCACTGAGCTGATTAACAGCTCTCCTAGGGCTGGCCCGAAGGATTAGACTTATTTTACGTGGCTAAGAACCAACTGGTTACCTAGCAACGGGACCTACAGCTTATTGTGGAATCCGAACCACATTATACCGAGAAATGATTTTCTGTCACCAGAAATAAATTCCTCTAATTCTTCATTGGCCGTCCGGAGACTCGAACTCGGGCCTAGCAGAGTGCTAGCCGGTAACTCTACTGACTCGTCCAACGAGGAGCTATTTTCATCAGAAGCCCATCACAACAATGACAACTACAAACTCTTAGTAAAAAGCTTTCGCTCTATCAAAACCTCAAAACGGAGAAAAAGGCCCAGGTCCTGTGGCACCAGCACAGGAGCCAAAAACATTGCAACTAGAACAATCGAATATCAATTGAAAGTTCCCCTAAAAAACTTTGAGGTTTGCCCCGACGATTTCTTTCCAGAATTCAATCACGTGAACTGTTGACTGACGACACAGTAAATGCACTGTAAGGGTCCTCCAGAAGGACCTTCTCAAACAATTCCTGAAGTCCGAAGAAAATTTTCACTCTCGTTACAGAATAAACACTAGTGTAGTGGAAAGGATGCACTCGTTGGGATTTTTCTTTAATGGTTAAACCACCGTGGATAGTGAAAAAGAAAAGTCATTTTCAAGAAGAAAAATCTATTAGTTACTAAGGCAGAGGAGAGAGAGAGAGAGAGAGAGAGAGAGAGAGAGAGAGAGACTAACTGTTATGTAACTAACTTGGAAAAAAAATCCAATATCGTATAATTAGGGCATTCGCTTTATAATAGTTTCCGTGTATTTAAGGATCGACTGCCTGAAATAAAAACAGATCTTATCATCTGTAGGTTGTGATTTAGGAATGATCCAATTTCAAGTCCCCCCACCTCACTCTCTCTCTCTCTCTCTCTCTCTCTCTCTCTCTCTCTCTCTCTTAAATTTCCTAATATCAGGTGAGAATTTCACACTTCCCTTTCCAATCTCCGTTTTCTCTTCAATCATCATTTTATTTTCTCTCCTCTTTCCCTCTCTCATTTAGTATCAAATAGCGTTCTCATTTTCATACATACACACACACACGAACACATGGACACACACATACACACACGACACACACACACACACACACACACACACACACACACATATATATATATATATATATATATATATATATATATATATATATATATATATATATTATAATATATATATATATATATATATGATGATGATGATTATAATCGCTTTTGTACGTGATTCATTTATCACACATTACCATGTAAGTAAAAATAAGAGACGGGGTGTAGGTCCTGACCAGTTTCGACTTTCTTTCCAAGCCACTGGAAATAAAGTTGAAACCGGTCAGGACCTACACCCAGTCTCTTATTTTTCACCTGTTGTAATGTGTGAGATATACATATATATATGTATATATATATATATATATATATATATATATATATATATATATATATATATATATATGTATGTATGTATATATTATACTCGTATGTGTGGAAAGTACTTCGATTTTAACTCCGAAAACATTTTACTAGCCCTGAAGACCTAAGTTTCAAATATATAGAAAGCTTAAATATAAAATAATTACGTACATTTGCACACACACTCACATATATATATATATATATATATATATATATATATATATATATATATATATATATATATATATAAAATATATATATGTCATTGTACTCGTATGTGTGGAACGCATTCGGATTTTAATTTCGAAAACATTTTTCTTACCCTGAAGACCTAAGTTTCAAATATTTAGAAAATTTTTAAAATATAAAATAAGTACGTATATTCACACAGAATCAAAATACGTGGACAAAATCCAAAGTCAGTAGAATCCCCAATAAAGGAATTCAACTATATTTAGATCTTGTACGTATGTTGTAATTATAAGTGGTTATAGGTACTTAAAATATCTAAGTATTTATTTTATTTTTAAAACGATATTGTCTATTTATCCTTAAACAAAAGAAGTTAATGTTAGTTGCTTCCATCACGGAGTTGAAAGTTTATTTTACTTGACCTTCAAAGTGAGAAGTACTATATAAGTTCATGTTAGTTAGAAGTATCAGTTTTAGTCGACTTCCATCACAAGAGGGGTTGAAGCTACCTTTCGCTGGGTTCAAGCATGCAGTATGGTATAGGGAATATCTAGCATTTAGGGCTATTATTATTATTATTATTATTATTATTATTATTATTATTATTATTTCAGCAAATGAAACTTATTCACATGGAACAAGCATACTGGGGCCAATGACTTGAAATTCAAGTTTCCAAAGAATGTTGATTTCAACCTCCCACCGCAGACCCCACACTGTAGCAGTAACTGATCATGATACAAAGCCAGCGTTTTTCATTGCCCTTGGGGAGACGCGACCCCGCGACATTTGAGTGGCGTACCGTAACACTAACCATTATACCAGCGGACCAGCTAGTAAGATAATTAAATTATACAATCCTGAACTGCATGCCGTAATACTGCACAGTCTGGGGGTTACTTGTGACTTCTGGTAACAGTCATGAATCACTAAGTTAAAATGAAGCGAAGGGCATCCCTTCGTGTGGTAACCCGGGCTACCCGTTATAAGTTATCCCTTCTAGGACATTTAAGAAATACCTTAGGATGAGGGGCAAGATTTTGTCGGAGGTTGAATAAAACATTCGACTGCACTTGGTCTTTGTTACTATGAAATATGCGTCATTTTGCGAAGAATGTTCAGTCGGGTTTAAGAGAAATTTGTTAATTCACTACACGAGTTCTGAGAATCCTTGGCACTGTATGGAATATCCTTGATAAGATCCTTGTGAATAAATAGATATAATAAGATTCAAAATATAAAAGCCAAAATAATAATAAGAATATTAAACATGAATCAATAATAATAATAATAATAATAATAATAATAATAATAATAATAATAATAATAATAATAATAATAATAATATAATATAAAAACTGAACCTGCTGGTAGGAGGGAGAAAAGGCAAATGATAGTGTAGGTGAAGCAAGGAAGGTAGCTAGGCATATGCAAGAGATGTTACAGAGATGCTCATCACATATGAAATCTGCAGAATAACGACCTACACCAACTCTCCTGAACGCTCTTCAGCAGAAAATCTTGGTGGTTACATTCTCTTATGTAAAACAGTCTTTCTAACAATCATTCTACTCCCTTAATTGAGGATAATAATTTTATTCCCAAACAGAATGCCCAAACACAATGTTGCCCGGGTAGCTCTGTGGGTATAGTTCACTCAATCGCACTTACAATCTCATCTACGATCATAATGTATGTTCTTGTATTGACATACAACAATTTACTAATAAAAGACAACATACATGCGAAAAGAGATCAGCGAATCAGTCGAGAGTGAAGAAGCAATCAAAATGTCTTTACAAATAGCGAAAAGATTATTTTGAGTACAAGACGTCTAAGTAATAAAACTTGTTTGAAGTTTTACTTACCAAGAATGGCGTCTTTAGCAGTCTGTGATGTGCATGTCTGATAGTGTTGGCTTAACCATACCACGCCTAGGATAACCCACACCAACTCGGCCAGCAGTATACCTGGAATATTGAGAAACAAAACAAATAAACACCACAACCCTAGTTAGTTTTTTCGACAAAGTGGCTTTAACTGTAAATGAAAACGTTGAGAACAATTAACAGTATGCCAGGCACAGCACAGGAATTATAAGATAACTAGAACTCAAGAAATGGAGAGAAACCTATTTCCCTTGAGAACCTGAAATATCAAGGGAGAATTAAAAGCGATACAGTTCGTTGTCTAAATTATGCACATGTCTTGTGTGTGTGTGTGAGAGAGAGAGAGAGAGAGAGAGAGAGAGAGAGAGAGAGAGAGAGAGAGAGAGAGAGAGAGAGAGAGAGGCTGTTAAATATTTACTAACAGGAGAGTGGGTAGGCTCTAAAAGATTAACTTAGCAGCGAAGCGCGGCCAAACAAACCCGAAAGGGAAGTTTCTAAAAAAGAACTCGAACGTCGATGAAAATTTCTGAGTAATTACTGAGAATCAAGAAGAAAATAAACCCCCAACATTTCTTATTATCATTAATATTCCTGCACCGCACGCAGGAATATTTTACTAAATATGATGTGTAATTCTAAATTCCGCCGCATCCAACACATCTTTTAATTCGATTACACTTCCCATTCGCTGGGAATGAAAATCAACTCAATTACCTGCTTCTAGTGGGAAAAATAACCAACTTTCAAACCAAAATTGCCGCATTATTTTTAGCATCAAGAGGCGACTACGAAACGGAACGATCTCGAGCGAAATACCAACCGAAGGCCGAGGTAAAAGAAGACCTGGAAAATTCTCCGACGTCATTTTTGAAAGCCAAATAAAAACAACTAAAAAGCGCAATGGAAGTAGAAATATATTTCACGGAACAAATTAGAGCGCGAGATAAAAGCGGTTTCCCCGACACTCGATCATCTCATTTAATGAGTTAGGGCATCAAAGGACCCAATTCCAGCTTTTTATGTCTCAGCGAAGATAACTCTTGGCCAGGGGAGCAATGGTATATTATCATCATTTACAAAATACACTTATTCATCATCATCATTACCTCGTACTCAATATACACAAACACGCCCCCTATACTGTAGGTATAAGTGAAAAGGCATGTATGGATGTGACTACAGGTTGTCCATAAAACCTCTTTCCAGTTTAAAAAATATATTACAAAAGCAAATGACGAGACAAATTTGTGGAAATTATTACAAAATGAGGAGTAAATATTGAAGTCTTTTGCTTTATTTAATACACCTCTATATGGGCACCACTAGCTGCACGAAGCACATCAAGACGGTACTCGATTTCTTGCCATGTTCTCTGTAGCATAGCCTCATCAATAGTGGCAAAGGCGTCAATGATCCTTTGCTTGAGATCAGTGATGAGAAGTCCAAGGGAGTAATATCTGGTGAACGAAGTGGCCAGGGAAGTGGGCCATCCCTTCCAATCCACCGGTCTGGAAATGTTTGATTTAGGAACCCACGAACATGCAGTCCCCAATGTGGTGGTGCACCATCTTGCTGGAACATGATGGTTGGTTGAAGGTCATCTAGTTATGGTGCCACATATTCAGTCAAAACATCTGCAGTAATTGATGTCTCGTCGAAGAAAAATGGACCAATAATTCGATCGTACATAATCCCACACCACAAATTCACCTTTGAACTATCTCGGTGACGTTTTCTAGTCACATGAGGATGTGCTCACCCCCAGATTCTCACATTATGTGTGTTAGTTTCCCTGAAATGTGAAAATTTGCCTCATCACTAAAACTTGGTTGAGAAACGTTTCATCCTCAGAAATTTGTTCCTGCATGTTAACTGCAAACTCTTTTCATCTTGGTTTATCATTTGGCTCGAGTGCCTGTATGAGTTGCACTTTGTAAGCGTAAAATCGAAAGTTCTTGTATAGGACTTTGTGCACTGTTGAACATGGTAGCTGGAAGTGTCTGGCAGCAGAGCAGATGGACTTTGTAGGAGAACGATCAAAGGTTTGTCTTATACGATTGATGTTTTCCTCAGATTTTCTTGGTCGTCCACTCCTCCCTTTATCCAACATTATCCCTGTCTCCATAAATTTCTTGTGCCATGCACAAACTGCCGGACGTGACGGTGGATCTCTTCCATACTTAGTTCTGTAGTTTTGCTGAGTCTGCACATCTGATTTTGTTTCAATAAACCATGAGACACAGGAGTAGCCATTTTTTAAGGGTTCATTTAACAGTACCTCTTTCATCAACAAGGTACCTGAAATACACAAATGCAATGTGCTTAAAAACTTTGATAAATGCTGGTACATAGAACAAATTTGATTAAGATATCTCAACAGTGGCTTCTGTACTTTATTTTTTTAGAAATTTTAAAGAGACTTTATGGACACCCACCCTACACACACACACACACACACACACACACACACACATATATATATATATATATATATACATATATATATAATATATATATATATATATATATATATATATATATATACTATATATATATATGACATAACCCTAGCTGACTAACTGCACCCAGGAAAACTGAATGACAGTCTACGTGTAGGGAAAGGGGAGGGGAAAGGGGAGGGGAAGGGGAGGGGGAGGAGAGGGTGAGGAAGAATGGTTTGTGTTGACGGTCCGACTGCCAGTTCTACGTTTTTCACACAAATGTTCACCCTCCAAACAGTCGCGGGCGAACTGACAGGTATTACTGTGGTGACTGCCCCTTTTATCCAGGTATTACTGTAATATCTGTCCCTTTCATCCAGGTATTACTGTGATGACTGTCCCTTTTATCCAGGAATTACTCTGATGACTGTCCGTTTTATCCATGTATTACTGTTGTCTGTCTGTCCCTTTTACCTAAGTATTACTGTGGTGACTGTTCCCTTTATCTAGGTATTACTGTGCTGTCTGGCAACTTTAACCAGGTATTACTGTACTGTCTGTCACCTTTAACCAGGTATTACCGTACTGCCTGTCCCTTTTATCCAGGTATTACTGTGGTAACTGTCCCTGTTATCCAGGTATTACTATGCTGGCTGTCCCCTTTAACCAGGTATTACTGTGTTGTCTGTCCCCTTTAACTAGGTAGTACTGTGTTGTTTGTCCCCTTTAACCAGGTATTACTCTCCTGTCTGTCCATTTTACCCAGGTATTACTGTGGCGAGTGTCTCTGTTATCCATGTATTACTATGGTGACTGGCCGTTTTATCTAGGTATTACTGAACTGTCTGTCCCTTGTATCCAGGTATTACTGTGCTGTCTGTCACATTTAACCAGGTGTTACTATGGTGACTGTCCCTTTTATCCAGATATTACTGTGCTGTCTATCCCATTTATCCAGGTATTACTGTGGTCACTGCAAAGCTCAATAATATATTTCTATAGTCTCAAGTACATGAAATGAGGTACGATAAACCCGTAGAGTTTATTTACCAAATAAGTTGCAAAGGAAGGGGAGGGGGCGGGGGTACGGGTTTGAAACTTACCCTATTATCTAAGTTAGGTCAAATGATGGCCACATGCCAAATTTTGTCTAAATCGGTCACACAGTTCGAATTTCTATAGCGCACAAAGTTACAAACTTACATACAAACATTCATATATATATATATATATATATATATATATATATATATATATATATATATATATATATATATATATATATATATCTCATGAGTCAAGAGGGCATTATGGCCATTACAATCAAAATTACTTGGTTTGTAAACATCATTTCTGACCAACCTGTTGGTATGCTATGTATACCAAGCATTTTGAGCTACCCAATATTCGAAAGCGAAAGCTCTGTAACCTACACACACAATTTGGGACATTTCGTCTTAACTTAAAGTGTTTCTGTTGAATTAAATGATGAATTATGTACCTGGGAGTTAGCAGACCACGGAGGGTGGCTGTCATGGGAGAAAACGACATGGAGCTCAGCTAGCAACCTCGGCACAAAATATTTGCTGAATTCAAGTGTGTGTGTGTGTGTGTTTGTGTGTGTATGCGTACATATGTGTTTCCTGTGCAATGGATTCATCCAGGTTCTGAATTTAAAGGATGTAAATAGCACTAATGGTTCTCTCAATCTATATTTTATTGGGAATACACCTAAATACATGCTGGGAAGTCTCTAACAAGTCTATTAAAATGAAAAGCGAATTATCGTCTTTTTGAGCGCTTCTTAGCCGCTTCCATGCATACATATGTGTCTTGTGTGTGTGTGTGTGTACATATATATATATATATATTATATATACATATTTATATATATATATATATATATATATATATATATATATATATATATATATATATATATATATATATATATACATACAGAAAAACAAACGCGATGAACATAAATTGCCTTTTATATTCGTTCAATGTGAAATTCAAAAATTTCACATGCTATTTAATAACTATCACACTTTCTGTTGTAACGATATTATCACGAAAGACTTTGAAGCTTCATGAACACATACATCATCCATCGTTATACAAGTAATAATAATAATAATGACATTAACAATATTTGTTATACTATTCATTTTCTTACTACCAATAAAGTGATTAGTATTAGCAACAATATTAAAATTTTTTGTCTGATACCTAAGGCGTTGGCCAAATACTCATGAATCTCAGCTGAGATCCTTGTAACTATTTCTTTCTTTAAATTGTGATACTTAAACTGCTTTATATGACGTGCGAGAGTCAAGTCAGTGCGACTCAAACTTTCTCCCCCCGTGTTTCGATGCAATGTAAACGGCGAAAAACTTAACTGATTTTAGTTTTGTTCTTACAACATGGTAGTTTCCATCTCTCAAGAGAGAGAGAGAGAGAGAGAGAGAGAGAGAGAGAGAGAGAGAGAGAGATTTTCATTCCAAATAAGGCTCCGTTAACAAGGCTACTAATGCAATAAAAGCTACGACGCACCACAAAATACGGATTAAAATTGCTGGGACGTAAACCGGCTCATCTGCCTTACATTTCAAAATCTTCACCGATGCACATTAGCATGTGAATAACGGATTCATTCTTTCGAATAAAGAAAATGAAACCTGAATACTATTTCTATGAAGTTCCCTGTCAAGATAGAATAATTCATACATAATTTTCATTCTTTAACAACGACAATTAGCATACAACCAATTCCACTCCTACTTTTTACAGTTTCAACTTCAGTTGACAAGGTAAGAGGAAATACGGAAACTTTCTTTCAAGACCTCGTTAACGACAGGGAGCGAGCCGTCTCTGAAGTCGATAGAAATTAAATGTATACAAAGAGAGAATAAAGAGTGTGTGTGTCCGGAACATCGAAATATACAAAATAGGTTCTTAATGTCTGAGTGAAGTATACAAATTCACAGAGGTACAGTTATGTGGATGCAACGTATGCAACAGCAGTCCCGTGCTGGCGAGACATTACTGCCAGACGGGCGAGTTTTGGTTATTACATATCATGCATAATACATAAAGGAGTAACATACATTTAAAACATTAGGGAGGCATATGCATGGACTAGAAATATAAAAAGAACGTAATGCATACATATATATATATATATATATATATATATATATATATATATATATATATATACATACACACATACACACATACATATATATATATATATATATATATATATATATATATATATATATATATATATATATATATATATATATATATATATATATATATATATATATATATATATATATATATATATATATATATAAAGGTTCTTACATCATAATGAATATGTCTTTTAAGTGCCTACAGGGAGGACGAAAGGAAGGAAGATATTAAGAAGGGCGTGGCAGCCGATCGAGACTACAGTCTACCCCAAAGCCAAATCAAAGTCCTTCAAAAGAAGGCATCGTGCTTACCCCATACAAATGGGAAAACCAGCACGTTAAAAAGAAGAAGAAGAATTCACTTTCAAATAAATCCACTCAAGGAAGACAGAACAGAGGGAGCGAAGTAGCGACGACGTAGAAACTAATCCTGTTTGGTGACTGAACGACAGAAAAGTTACTCTACTAAGAAGGATCTTTTGAAGGATTCCTTAACGAGGGATTTCCTTTGAGGAATTTCCTCCTGCACTTTTTGTTTCCTATTTTTTTACTAACAAATAGTTGTTGTTGAGAAAAATGACATCCGTTAGTAGAGAGTAGCAGAGGCATGTCGGACGTCGGAAGTTGAGCGCAGGCTATTAGAAGCAATGAGTGATGGCGTGATGTGTGTGTGTGTGTGTGTGTGTGTGTGCGTGTGTGTGTGTGGATAAATGAATATCTGCGTTATTGCAGCATGTTGGTATTTCAAGTTACCAGCAAGAAAACCGAAAGATGCGATTGTAATATTCACACAAATTCATTCAGCTAGCTTTGAGCGGATCTCTGTTCAGCTTTCTGATCGCTGTCGAAAGAGAGGACTAGCGTCCAATCAAACGGTCGACTGTAAAGCTTCATTTTCCAGAAAGCAAGTTAACCATCACAGGATGCCAATTATGCTGATAAAAGTAATTTCACAGTATTTATATTCAAGAATTTCTTCAGATTTCCTTTATCGATGCTGTGACGAAACATTCCTTTAATCGGCTTACCCTGCATCCCATAAAAATCAACTTCGGGCAAAGTGGTCTTTTTACGTAATCGGGGCATAATCTGAATTTTTTTTTTTTTTTGCAAAATACCGCCGACGATTTAAAGGAAGATAAAAACTACAAACAACGATACTGAGCCTGAGACCTAATTAGGTTGATGCTAATAAAGATAAGCTAAGAGGACGCCAATGCAATTTAGTTCCGATGTGAGAATATTAACACAAGAGCCACTTGCCAAGAGATCTCAAGGTAAAAGGAATTTCCACAATTCATTTAAACTTTCGAAAGAAAGTGGTCTAGAAAAAATAAATGAATAAAAATAACCCTAGTACGTTCAGGTGGGTGATGCCGGATGTAGAATTAAATTACAGAAGGGGGGGGGGGAGAGGAAAGAGTGAAGGTGAACAGATTCGAACGTAATTGCTGGAGAGGGAAATAATGAAGTCGCAAAAATAATGCTGTTTCTGCATTTCAGGCCAAAAGATCACAGGTCAATATGATGTACCTCTCTCTCTCTCTCTCCTTACTTACGTAACTATCTTTCTCTCTTATTGGAAAGATACGGAATATGATTTAACTTCTGCATATTGATCTGAGTCAGTCACTCGACCCTTCCTAAATCGCGGGTGAAAATGCTTAAAACGATTCTCCCAAGAGACAAATAATGTTATCATGAAAGCTGCATTAAATCAGAAAACTTGAACGAAAAGCCAAAATAAGCGAGAAGTAACGGCAATTTGTACCCTCTGCTGCCGGGGACAGAGAACCAGCCAACTTTAAGAGTGACTTTTTAAGTGAAAGACGTTTTCCTCTGTCAGCTGTTCTTTCCGCCTTCTGAAGCAAGCGCGAGGTTAATAGCTCTTTGTGGACGTCAAAGCATCATCTGGACGCTCCAGGATCCCTATGTTTAACGACAGTGGATTTCACAACGCTCTCTCCTTGGCCATCGACCTGCATTACTTTGCTTAAGATAAGGCAGGATAATGGCTTTCAGTGTCTGCTTGCGCGCCTGCTTGTCGTTTGCAATTTGGCACGGGAAATGCACCACCGTTTTACCTTCGCATTCCAGGTTTATGTCTCCATTCCATTTTCATTCTCGGCCTTAATTATCGCGAGAGGGAACCATTACTTTAATGACGTCAAACGACCCATTTACTCCCTTTTATGTTCCAGATAACAAATACAGAAGCACAAAAGCGAAAGCCTCAAAAATATTATCGTTCTGCACGATGCTACTCTCAAAGGGCAAAGGTCGTGCATGCATGCAGTTCTCTCTAGGGAGAGAGTATCAATGAAAGCTTCTGTTTTCGGCGAGAGAGAGAGAGAGAGAGAGAGAGAGAGAGAGAGAGAGAGAGAGAGAGAGAGAGAGAGAGAGAGAGAGAGACTTTCAACCTTTTCTATCTACGTCATGATACGAACAAGTACGTTTTAATTACCATTTACTACCATGTATTCTTACAAGTTTTCGACTTGGTGATTAACCAAAAGAGGAAGAAAATAGCCATATCTTTTTATCAGTCATTAAAGCACACAACTTGCTCTTTTGACCTTTTTTTTTTTTTATAAAACACATGTAAAAATACGCCTGAACAATAAACACTACAGTCGAATAACGTCAAGCTCTAGGACGCATAAATATTTGTACTTCCATTACATATATACCTTTCCATCACAACGATAAACGAAAAAGAACTACTCACAAACACCACTTTCTCTGATAAATATACAAACTCTTGTAAACACAGAAACGGATCTCACTTTGCAAAGATTGTATTTGTGTCCTTCAAATAATCACATCACAAAATCACATTCATGAGGTAAGCAAAAGTAATGTGCAAACATTAAAGCCTAAAAACAGGGGGAATGTGAAAGCATAAGGTATACTTCTCAAGTTATTCAAGTCAAGTTGTCTTTATTATCGCTATCACACACTAAACCTTTACCAGAATTAAATTTCTACAAAGGACGACCATTTATAGAGGCAAAGTCCATATTTATCTAACTTTTTTTTATCCTGCTCTGCCTTTTAGCGGAAACTGAACAATTTTTCATAACTTTTCAAGGAACTTTATTTTCTAGAACGGGGCGGGTCTAGTTAGTTGCCCGATCAAAATCCATAAATGAGAACTTTCAGCAAAGTGGAGGTTAAACATTTCTAAATATCAGGGATATTTTTTCGTTTATCCGTGTGAATAAAAGCATATACTCCATGTACACCTAAAAGGACACCTGAAAAGACAAAAAGCCCTATCAAAAGGTGTTTTCTCTCTCTCTCTCTCTCTCTCTCTCTCTCTCTCTCTCTCTCTCTCCATCAGTGACACTTAAAAATACTTGGTGAGGGTGATATCGCCCTGAGCTCATGATGCACAGGAGCCAATGGGCAGTGATGGGTTTGTCTGAATTATGAACAGGAAAAAAAGTCTAGATTTAAAACCGCGAGAGACTTAATGCATTGTGTATTCAGAATTTCGAAACGGCTGAGCTCTAGTGTGTGTTTTAATTTATAATTTACGTCCTGAAAACATAAATTTTGAATTATTCGTTGAACATACTCATCGGGATCCACGCTCACGTCACAAAAACAATAAAGTTATGAATAACAAATTTACATTTCAGCACTGTGTACGAGGCAAATGAACACATAATAATAATTACGTTGTGATACAGCAATACGGATCAGGTGATTGAAATAACCCTCTTTTAACTCCCTTAAGCAATCATGGAACCTTCACGATACATATAATCATCTCTGACTACATAGGTTTGATTCACCGTTAGAGAAATGTTCGTTCGGGGGGGGTTTCTGATAAGCATATGACCATAGGCATCCGGATATTAATACTTCTCAATCGCCCCCTCTAAAGAAAAGGGGACTTTTCATACTTAATTCATTTCTTCCTTATTTTCGCTTCTACCAGAGGTTGACAAGGTGGTTGGCGTCTAATTTAGTCTCTTTTCACGTGAAAATAAGACCTTTGAAAATGAAGGCCATTATGTCCTCCGACAGCTTTTATACTGAGAGAGAACCGAACTGGCTTTATTTACCACAGCTTCGAGACTCTCAGTAATTATTCTTTTCAAAATTACTCTATTTCGGGCACTCACGATCATAGTCTTTGCGAATCCAGCTCACAAAAATTAGCCTCAAAATATAAGTTGTTCCTGCAATTCCGCCAAGGTCAGAGTTCCGAGTCCTTAATAGAATGAGAATGGGATTTATTCCGTCATCAGCTTGTTGACTAGTGCACTAAAATTTCTCTGTCTTAAATTTCTCTTTTTATTTCATAGCCCAATGAATTCCTTTTTCTTTGTATTGGATAACTGTTAATGAAAGACCACGTCTTTAAGGATAGCGAATGAAATTACTGTCAAAGATGCGATGGAACTTATTTCAAAGGTTTTACTAATTCCCCCGATATCTGCAGTTGGAGTGTCTCATAATAACATTTATTATTACCTGGAAATCTCGAGTGGTTACCGTTGACCCTTAAGCGTATTATGATATAAGAGATAAGAGTAGCAATTATAGCTTTCAATCGATCAAGGGTGTAAAAACAACAATCGTCAATAAGAACCCGGAATGCGACATCAAAATGCGCATTGAAAATAAAAGGAATACATACTAGTGAAATGAATTTTGGATACCTGGAACAAACAGAAGTGAGGATGCTAACAGACACACTTCGAGGCACGTCTGTGGAAAAAAGATAAGGTAGAACTCACTTCCTCTCATACACGCGATCCATACAACTATGGCCTGTCAGTAATAGCAACGTCACATACCTACGGCATAATACCACTATTATAACTATGTCTCTGGATGAAAAGGTCAAACCACAGTTTTTCCGAACTCTTAATACAATATGAAAACATCGTATAGCCTTTCATAAAACAGAACTAAACCCATAATGAAAAATCATCACGAATCCCAAAGCAAGTTTAGTTGGAAAGATATATAGGCTATATTATGGTTTCATACAACGTGCCGAAAAAAAAAAGAAATCTGGGGTACGGAATGTACACAGTATGTGTACCGGAAAAAACCGTACAAAAAGACCGTTGTCACCTCTACCATGACGCCTCCATGATGCCCAAAAGAAATTTTAAATGGCGCATGTTTTTATCACTTTGTTTTTAAACGAGCGGAGCTTTGAGAAAGGTTCATTAGTAACAACGAGGGAATATTGTAGGAAAAAGAGCTGAAATGTGCCAGGGACATAATTTCCATCCTTTCTTCACAAGACTCAATTTAGCCAGGTTTTTAGGTTGACCTTATTTGCATAATATTATTTATGCTTCCCTCCTTTCGTCGCTCTGCTCTGCCATCTGTAACAGGGCGGGGCGAGGCAAGGAAAAACACACACACACACACACACACAAACAAATACACACACACATATTTATTATATATATACTGTGTGTGTATATATATATATATATATATATATATATATATATATATATATATATATATATATATATATATATATCTTAATTCCTCTGTCTCACTAATGAAGGGAGTGACACAACTTACTAGGCTGTGTGTGCCAGTCTTTTGTACCAAGTGTGTGCATATATGTATATGCATATGTGATATATATACCAGGTGTTTCAAAATTAGAGGCCCCCCTCCAAAGAACAAATGGAAAATTATGAAGTTTTCTGCTATAGTCTATCTCCAAGTACATTATTTTAAGTTTCTATTAGGCTATTTTTCATATTACATTTCTTGTATTTTCAGTCTGAGTGACGGAGTTAGATACAGACATGGCTAACGACTTGGACGAAATCAGATGGATTGACCGAATCCGGGCTATAACCTTCAGAGAGGCCAGGGATGTTGGCGTATCCTTCATTTCACGTTCCTAGATAGCTAAATACATTAAAAGACATGAATCCTTCGTTAAAAGAAACTGGAACAAAAATCCATATGACTGTCATCGCGAAAAGAGTGAGAATCTTGGAAGGCCTAAAGTCCTTTCTCAGGAGTCAAAAGACATCATAGCTGAGGCAGTGGGTAGACCAAGAAAGTCTTTACGTAAATTGGCGCTTGAACTAGAAACAAAAAGGGGAAAGAAGAGAAGTTATGGTGCTGTATGTCGTGAGTTGAAAAAATCAGGTGTCAAGCCATTTCATGTTATCAGCAAGCCCAACATCATTCAGCAACAGAGAGAAGACCGTGCATGGTTTTGTGGTTCGTTTCTTAAAGATTGGGATGAAGCTGACTTTCTCCATGTTGCCGCATCAGATGAATTCTTCATTTACACAGTCAGGAAGCCAAATCATAAAAATGACATCATTTGGGCTGCAAAGTTGGATGATATCAGCGATGACGTGCGCTATCGCCAAGTTGTGAATAAACCTGAATGTTTGGGAATTTTTCTCTGTTTCACAGCCAAACAGTTAATGTGGATCATCAAAGAAAAAGGACAGTCATGGAATGGCGAATACTTCAGAGAAACTGTGCTTACTGGTGGAGTATTTCCTTTCCTCAAAGATCCTGAAAATGTGTTATCTGTTGAAGAAGTCACATTTTTGCATGATAAGGCACCATGTTTCATGGCTCTTCAGACACAGGAGCTGCTTCGAAACAGTGGTATCGATTTCTTCTCGTCAAGTGAATTTCCAGGTAGCTCCCCTGACCTTAATGTGTGTGAAAACATTGGTAGTATCGTAAAGGATCATGCTGAAGTGCGCACAGTGAACTATGATGGTATACCAAGCCTCGACGACCTGCAAAGAGAGGTGACCGAAGTGCTCAGGGAAATGGAGTTTGAGTCTCAGCTTTTTGCGATTTGCTGAAATCATACCCTCAAGATTGCAGGCTGTGGTACAGGCAGATGGAGGCCACACAAAATATTAAATACTCAGAGAGAAACTTAAATAAATACCTGCTCTGAATTACTTTTGCTTTTGTCCATATCAATTTTAGTTTATGCTGCAGAGGGGGCTCTAATTTGAAACACCCTGTATGTATGTGTGTATATATATATATATATATATATATATATATATATATATATATATATATATATATATATATATATATATATATATATATATATATATATATATATATACATATGTATATATACATGTGTATATGTATAGTCATATTCATATGTATATGAAAAAATAATGACTGCTTGCGATACTGGGTCTACGGAAAACTGACCAGGGCTTGAGTTCAAATTTCTCCCTATTCAAGACAATAATATCACACTTTCATCAACATTTCTCTGGATAAAGTCACTGAATTCTATGGCCTGAATTAAGTCAAAGCAATATTTGTTAGATCACTGAGACTACATTTTTATAGTGACTGACTCTTACACATACCTTTAGAGGTGTGGCTCAAATAAAATAAAAAATAGTTAGTACAACATAACTTATTAGCAGTTTCGTCCACTTTTAATACATTCATCTTCTACTCACTCTGGGCTACATAATTCGCAGACTTCAAGTACTGAGAATGTATATAAACTTGTATTTTCAGCGTAAAGCCATTAGGTTCTAAAAAAACATATAAAACATATTTCCATCATGGCCTTTGCAGGCTTCCTGAATATAGGAAACTGAATTTTGCTAGGCCCTGTAAGGGACAAAACACCTAAGCATTACTGGCTCCATCATTTTTTTTTTTTGTGAAAATATTTTGGACTGGATCAAGGAATTCATGAGGGCAAGAAAATCCTCAATAATGAAATTTTCTTTGAGAATTACCGGGACATCAGACACATTAATATAACTAATCACTTGAGGTATCAAAACTGAGAAGATCAGCTTTATTTATTATGTGTATATATGTATGTATATATGAAATTTTTTATCACACCGTGATTTATATACAATCATGAAGCTACAGATGTCGCTTAATATCAAATTCACGCTACCTCGGGAACATCTCCGATGGAGAATTGTCGCCGAAGGGGAATTTATATAAGTGGTAAATGAATTGGTATCGTCGCGTCTACTAGAGTCGCTGAATAAGTTTCGTGTCAAGGGTTCGTGTCCCGACGATACCAATTCATTTATCACTTATATAAATTCCCCTTCGGCGACAATTCTCCATCGGAGATATTCCCGAGGTAGCGTGAATTTGATATTAAGCGACATTTGTAGCTTCATGATTGTATGTATATATATAATATATATATATATATATATATATATATATATATATATATATATATATATATATATATATATATATATATATATATATATATGAGACTTTCTAATAAAATGTTCCTTTGAAAATAAATGTCTTTACTTTAATACACAAGCAAACAAATTCAGTAACAGCATTGTTTGAAAGATAGTAATTCATAGGAATGTTAGGTATCCGCAAAATAGTCCAATAAGTTATTAACAGTCACTCTGGTAAATAATGAAATTATTTACCAGAAATTAACTAATTTCTACATACATCCATATACACGTACAAAATTTATATATACATACATACACATACATATATGTGTGTATGTGTGTATGTAAGTATAAGTGATTCACGAAGATATGGAACGTTATGAATGTATAAATAAAGGCAAATGCCACGAAGAAAAAATGAAACAACGGAGTGGTTGCTAGGCCAGAGGACCGTGTGTCGAAAGGCCTAGCAACCACTCCGTTGTTTCATTTTTCCTTTGGCATTGTGGCATTTATATATATATATATATATATATATATATATATATATATATATATATATATATATATAGACACAAACAAACACACACGGACACACACACACACACACATACATATATATATATATATATATATATATATATATATATATATATATATATATATATATATATATATATATATATATATGTGTGTGTGTGTGTGTGTATGCATATGTATTATTGGAGAAATCACTCTGTACAGAAAGCGGAAGCGTTCATCAGAAACTAAGGTAACCCCCTCCCAACAGCCATCTCTCAATTAAATCATGAAATCATAATTATATGGCGGTGTCTTGATCCTCGAATTCTGTTGGCAGACACAAAGTTATTGACTTAACTATGGCGGCTACTGAATACTGTCCTTAAATCAGGAGAGTGATATAGTTTGCAACGGTCTGGGTTTCCTTTAAAGACAGAATTTCTGCTGACTGGGTGTGCCGTTGAACTTTTGCCTTTATATTCATAAACTTTACACTCGGCAATGATGCCAAATAAGAAGAGGGTAAAATTTGAATAGTAAGAAAAAATTACCTCTCTTCTTCACCTTCTCAGCCAGCCTGGCAACTGTCTCAGTTCCATTCAGCGAAGCTTAGACGAGATGCAGACACAGGGGAAAAATAATGCCTACAAAACTTTTTCATATCTCAATATCCCAAGTCTCTCAAATTCTTATCTTTCGGGGATATTTCCTACGAGTCAGCAGCGAACCGAATTCCTTCTATACGAGAGCGAATTTTGGAGTCTTTGTTCTCCACAACCAATTTGGGCCAGTGATACCGCAGTACGAGAAATTCTACTGTTCCTTATCTCTTCCTGTTCAACGTGCTTTAACTCTGTTTATTTCTGTTTGATCGTCGCAAACAATAGTCACACTGCCTCTGTTCTGGGAGCTGTTTGTTCGGAACCTTTTTCAAAATTGCATATTCAGCATCGATCTCGGTATTCAACTTAGGTATATTTGCCATCAAACACAAATCAACATGAAATGCAGTCAACTTATCTATAATCATGCATTAAAGAAATTTCAGCTCACTGAATAAAAACTAACCAAATACTGTATGTATATATATATATATATATATATATATATATATATAAAATCATCAATGAAGGGCAGAGGACACACAGATATACAAGCTGACTTTATTCCAACGTTTCGTAATTATCGGATTAATTACATCATCAGGGCTGTTAAAATATGAAAATAAAATTCTTTGTAAAATCATAAAAGCTAGAAATAAAGGCTAAAAGTTATTCATACAAAATTTTCACAAATGTACACAAACGTTAAAATTAGAGAACAAAAGTTTTAAAAATCATTACATTACAATGAAGGTAACTGAATATACGGTAAACTAAAATTGAAAACCATCTGTGAAAGGGGTTACAGAACAAAAGATTAAGGACCGACCTACAGGAGTGACAGCTTTAAACTAAACATAAACATAAATAGAAAGAACACAAGTCAGGATAAATATAGAGGAGAGGAGGACGTGTGAGTGTTTAACGACGGAACAAGTTGTTTGATGAAAAGTGATTCCAGGATAACAAGGTCTTGAGGGTTGGTGGTATGGCCTAAAATGTGGAAGTCTTTATTATCAATGTGTGTTTTACAAATTTTTGAGTGATTTCTGATGTTGGAATGTTCTGGGTTTGAAATTCTGTTACCTGTACGGAAGCTTACGCCACGATGAGAATCGATTCGCACCTTAAGGAGTCTACTGGTGGATCCCACATAGGTCCCTGTTTGACATTCAGGGCAAGTATATTTATAAATGACACCAGATGACATATAAGGTGATAACCGATCTTTGGTTTTAAAGAGTGAACCAATGGTGAAAGGGTTCTTAGGGATTAAAGTGACATCAATGGCATACAAATGATCCTGAATAATTTGAGTGAACTTTTTGTGGAACTTGGGGTCATGAGTAAATGGAAAGCTTGCGTAAAATTTCATTTTTTGGACGGTTAAAACTGCTGGTTTTGTAATGAAATGTTTGTTAAGTAATTTATGTAATTTCCTATACACCAGCTTTGCAGGGAAACAGTTATTATTAAAAAAGTCAATTAAAAAAGAAATTTCCTTATGAAAAAGGCTCCAGTTCGACGTAAGGACGAGTGCCCTGTGGAGAAGGGTAGAAACAGAGTTGGATTTAAAATTATCGAAGCAAGAGCTATAAAAGTTGGTACCAAGTCCAGTAAAAGTCTTCTTTCTAAAAACCGTGGTATTAAAACTGTCGTGTTCTCTAAAAACTAGAACGTCCAGGAATGGTAGACGGTCGTTCGCCTCTTTCTCGATAGTAAACGTTATGCTCGAGTGTATAGTATTGGCATATTCGACGAAGAGGTCAGCTTCGTATTCACTTTTAAAGAGGCCGAACGTATCGTCAACAAACCTGGAATAAAAAAGGGGGTAGAACCTTAATGGGCAATTATCAAGCATGCGCTCCTCCAGGGAGCACATAAAGATATTAGCAAATGTGGGGCCAGAGGGGAACCCATGGCCATGCCCTCTACTTGTTTGAATAATTTACCATTAAAAATAAATGCAGTGTCCAGCACTGCGAGTTCAAGTAAAGCTTTAAAATTCGTGCGATTAAAATTATTAAAAGTAGAATCAGGAACAGGAAACAGCTTGTTAAGAATTAATTCAATAGTTTCTCCAACAGGGATATTAGTAAATAATGACTCGACGTCGAGACTGGCCATGAATAAATCTGAATCTTGTCTAAGAATGGTTTCTTTAAATTGAAAGGAGTTATTCAATGAATACTTATTCTTAGTTAGATGCTCAAGCATGGGTACAAGGAATTTGGCTAATTTATAATTTGGTGTTTTGAACGAGGCAAGGATAGGTCTAAGGGGGATGTCAGGTTTGTGAATTTTCGGTAGGCCGTAAAGGATACCATAAGATGAGCCAGTGGAAAAAAGATCTTGGTAAATGGTTTCATTAATGACATTGTCCTTCTTAAGAGACCTTAGAAAACGGTTGATTTTGTCTTCAATTTTAAAAATATTATAGTAGTCAGGCGTCCCAATGGGTTCAAATTTTGTTCTATCGTTTAAAATACTTTCCATTTTTGATGTGTACTCACATTTATTGAGGATCACTGTACCTTTACCTTTATCAGGTCGGGTGAGAATGATGTCTTCGTTTTTTGCCAATTGTTTCATGATGTCAAAATCTTCCTTTCGGAAAAAAGGGGTCCATCTAGTTTTGAGATTTCGAAAGGTGCTGTGAGAAAGTTCGTACAGTCTTTTTTGCAGACTTACCAGATCAGTTTGAAAGGGGAGTGCTTTGAGACGGTGGAATATCGATTCAAGTGGCAAAAGAATTTTGTAAAGTTAGGTTTATATTAGGCAAGCAGAAGTCCAAACCCAGAGACAGCAAGAACTCCTCTCTCTTAGACAAAACAATGCTGGAAAAATTAAATACAGTCGTTAAATTATTATGGAATTTGGGAACAGTAATTCCCAGACTAACAAGTTTTCTGTTATGGCGTTCCTGTATATGAGAGATAAAATCCTGTAGACTTTTAGTAAACAATCTTTTGCAAATAATAGAATCAATAAAAGTGAGAGAATTAAAAAGATTGCTGCGGTGATTGTTCATAAGAGAGCTGTACCTGTTAATTGCTGTATATTTACACTTGATTTCCATGTTAAGAAGATTTTTGGTAGCATCTTGGTAGAATTCTGAAGAGTACAAGGATGATTTATAAAGCTTAAATTTGACAAAATTTGGGACAATGTTGTTCAGGACACAATACTGTAGGAAATCCAGGTCCAACTTAGCCTTTTCCAGCTTCTTTGAGTAGCGTTCAAATAACCGGCAAGCAGTAAGTACTCCATTATCGTAACGATGTCGTATCACTTGAAAAGGATGAGTAAAACCTCTAGATCGTAGTCGGAGGATGAAGAGCACAGCGAAGAAGTAGTTCCGGATCTCCATTGTGGAGGAGGAAGAGGGGACGGCCCAGGGAACGAGCGAAGTCCAGAGTTACAGATTAGTGTGAGGAGTCAGGAGTCAATCCATACTTAAAATCATCAATGAAGGGCAGAGGACACAGATATACAAGCTGACTTTATTCCGACGTTTCGTAATTATCGGATTAATTACATCATCAGGGCTGTTAAAATATGAAAATAAAATTCTTTGTAAAATCATAAAAGCTAGAAATAAAGGCTAAAAGTTATTCATACAAAATTTTCACAAATGTACACAAACGTTAAAATTAGAGAACAAAAGTTTTAAAAATCATTACATTACAATGAAGGTAACTGAATATACGGTAAACTAAAATTGAAAACCATCTGTGAAAGGGGTTACAGAACAAAAGATTAAGGACCGACCTACAGGAGTGACAGCTTTAAACTAAACATAAACATAAATAGAAAGAACACAAGTCAGGATAAATATAGAGGAGAGGAGGACGTGTGAGTGTTTAACGACGGAACAAGTTGTTTGATGAAAAGTGATTCCAGGATAACAAGGTCTTGAGGGTTGGTGGTATGGCCTAAAATGTGGAAGTCTTTATTATCAATGTGTGTTTTACAAATTTTTAGTGATTTCTGATGTTGGAATGTTCTGGGTTTGAAATTCTGCTACCTGTACGGAAGCTTACGCCACGATGAGAATCGATTCGCACCTTTAAGGAGTCTACTGGTGGATCCCACATAGGTCCCTGTTTGACATTCAGGGCAAGTATATTTATAAATGACACCAGATGACATATAAGGTGATAACCGATCTTTGGTTTTAAAGAGTGAACCAATGGTGAAAGGGTTCTTAGGGATTAAAGTGACATTAATCCGATAATTACGAAACGTTGGAATAAAGTCAGCTTGTATATCTGTGTGTCCTCTGCCCTTCATTGATGATTTTAAGTATGGATTGACTCCTGACTCCTCACACTAATCTATATATATATATATATATATATATATATATATATATATATATATATATAGAGTATATATACATACATATACAGTATATATACGATATACATATATATATATATATATATATATATATATATATATATATATATATATATATATATATATATATATATATATATATATATATATATATATATATATATATATATATATATATAGTTAGCTTTTATTCAGTGAGCTGAAATTCTTTAATGCATGATTGTATATACGTTGCCTGAATTTCATGTTGATTTGTGTTTGGTGATGGCAAATATACCTAAGTTGAATACTGAGATCGATGCTGAATATGCAATTTTGAAAAAGGTTCCGAACAAACAGCTCCCAGAACAGAGGCAGTGTGACCATTGTTGGTGACGATCAAACAGAAATAAAAACAATTATATAATATATATATATATATATATATATATATATATATATACTTATATACATATATTTTTCACCTATATATATATATATATATATATATATATATATATATATATATATATATATATATATATATATATATATATATATATATATTAACTTTATCACATACACAATTGTTCTGTGCATTAGTAGAATTACTAAAAGGACCTCATTCAAACTGGATAGTATCTAACGGAGTATTTATACAGGAAAAGTTACAAGCTTTCTTAGACAAACAATCCACATTATCAAGTATCTATACAGTGACCAGATGCGTAATCCAGCTGTATTTATATCTGTGTACTGGGTACTTTTAATCCTATAATCGCCTGGCTCCTCCTGTGTGACCCCCACCCCCTCGTGATCTTGGCCTTTCTCTGCCCCCTTCTTCTTCCAGGTGTCCGTTTTCCGTGCGTTCTCTTGCGTTTTTCCTTCATTTCCTTGCTACTGTGGAGTATACGATTTTTCTAGATATGCTGTCTTCAAAGCCATTTCCGGTGTTCCCTGCCATTGTGTTGTTGGCGCATGTTATGAAGGCGTTCTCTACAACCAGTCTGGCCGTTTTGTTGGTGTTCCTGTACAGAAAACTCATATTTTCCCAGTCTATTTTATGGTCATTTTCCCAACAATGTTGGCAACTGCTGGCATCTGATTATAATGCCTTATGTTCTGTAGGTGTTGTTTGCTTCGCTCTTTACATGATTTGTCAGTTTCGCCACAGTACCCACCTTCACAGTCTAGACACGCTGCCATATATACCCCCCCCTCTCTAATCTCTTCCCCCTCTACCGACTTTTTGTTTCTAACTATTTTATTCTTAATGGTGTTTTTGAGGCTGCCTATCAATTTGAAATTATCTAGCTTCCTGTTGATGGGTATAATAGAGTTGTTGTCCGGGACTGTAAATATTGGTGGGAGTGGGCACACATCAAGGCAAGGAAAAACTATTTTGGGGAGAGGGAAAGGATAGAAAAGGAACATTTGGTAGGGAAGAAAATAATTACAGTCTTGGACAACAACTCTATTGCACCCATCAACAGGAAGCTAGAAAATTTCAAATTGATAGGCAGCTTCAAAAACACCATTAGGAATAAAATAGTTAGAAACAAAAAGTCGGTAGAGGGGGAAGAGATTAGAGGGGAGGTATATATGGCAGCCAAGTACTAGCTTTCGAAGACATACAGTCTCCTTTATCAGGTACCGATGCAGTGCAGGGATAACAGCTGTACTCGGGTGCTCCTCCCAACATCTGTTATTTTCTTTTCAAAATCCCTGGGATGACCTACCCGATGATCTTCAACTCCTCCTGCCCCTCCCTGTACTCTTCTTAATCTCCATGGTCGTAAGCTTATTCCTTCTTTGTTCGAGGTTATCCCTTTACTGTACATCTTTTTTGTTTATGTCCTTCTTAAAACTCTGGTATAAAATTTCACAAGTGATCTTGCCCTCAAAATTATTCCCTGTGTTGCCCTGCATCGTTTTTTCAAGGGAGCTGATGAGGGCGTTCTCTACGATCACCCTCGGTGTTTTATTCTTGTTGTTATACAAGAAATCCGTTTTTTCCCGATTAATCTCATGGTTATAATTCCAGCAGTGTTTGGCCAGTGCGGAGGCTTGGTTGTGGCGGCGAATGTTCTGCTTATGCTGGCTTGCTCTCTCCTTGCACGATTTGCCGTTCTGACCAAAGTATACTAAATCACAATTGTCACAAGGTGCTAAGTATACCCAACCCCTCTTCTCCTCCCTTTTATGGGTATTTTATTTCTAGTTACCTTACACTTAATGTTGTTATTATAATTCACAACTAGTCATATTTTTTCATTTTTGTTTGTTTAGACCTCTAATGATGTTGTTTGGAATAACGATCGTATCTTTCTTGTTTATTCCGTCTTTATCTTGGCGCCTTTCCCCATAATAGCCTTACTATGCGCATTTCCGCACTAGTGAGTTTTGTATCCCAGTTTTTTAAAAGAAGCGAATAGATACTCAGACATAAAGTGGGCTGCAGACCCTGTAGGCCCTAATCAACCCTGTCATCATCCCTATCTTCACATCCTTCGTGTGGCTCGAACGCATGTGTATGGGAGAGTAGTATGTGACAGGACCAGCTGGGATTCTGTGGGCACCAGAAGAGTTGGACGACCCTAACTTCTAGGATGAGAACTATCAGAAGCGAGGTTCGAGATGCGAGGGGACTAGTCGAAAGAGTGACGTAAGTCAAACGCCGCGGGAGGCAGTGATGATGATGACGATGATGATGATGATGGCCTTTTAAACCAACAAAAGAGAAAGTTGTTTCTGAAATGGCGTCATATCCTTCAGCTCTTGATGACAGATACGTAAAATCTAAATGACAATGTGTCCTTCATTCTACCTCGCTGAAAAACTGACTGATTTGTGTTGAAACGAGCGTGTTTCAGTTCCATCAACATAAGTCAGTTGAAGAAAATGTGAAAACACACATATTCCTTACATCATTGACATGTGTCCCCTTAAAAGAGTTTCCATACGAGATACAGTGAAGTGAACGTACAATTCTACAAAAAAAAAAAGTAAGATGGCTTCCTTCTTCCTATTCTTGATACTCAATTTCACGGTGTACAATAAAAAGGTGGCTTCATTTATGAATCCATATAAGAGAGAGATCTTTTAAAATGAAAACCTTACAGTTTCCTATTGGCTTACTTATAAGTAGGGGCTTGGGTATTAAGAATGCAATTCAAATATGCAAGGCTGGTGTTGCTGTTGATTAAGCTAGACTTGTGCCAGCACCCCCTTGCTCCTGGGACAGCCACTAAAGAACTGCGAGAATTCTATCATAAACATACCCAACACCCTGCTGTATCTCATGTGACGTTCAGCTGAAAAGTGAGTCTGTCATGGTGGAATGGAAATGAAAAAAAAAGTCATCCAGGAGAGACGGCTCAATTTTAATTTCCCTGTGGAACGATAAAC
>NC_089791.1:65432655-65507655 GCF_040412425.1 Macrobrachium rosenbergii
CATATTTGATAGTATAAAAAAGTCACGTGAATTAGTGACCTTATCCAGTAATGGGATTGTTAACCCCATGCCCTTTTCTTGACTCCGGTTCAAAGTGGACCCCATTCACAGAATGTTTGGCAATTGTGCATCAGGAACATACTCCTATTGCTCAACCATGAAGCTACGGTTTAATACAGAGACACACACACTGACAGACACACACACACACACACACACACACACACATATATATATATATATATATATATATATATATATATATATATATATCGGACTTCATAGAGGTCTGTGGCGGGGGTTCAAATCCGCAGCCAACCGGTCAGAGAGGCGGACACTTTGCTATCCGTGTAGACACCCCGGGATTATGTATGTAATCAACGGATAGGTTTGCTAAAAGCAAATGGGTGTTACAGACTAATACACACACAAACAAAGCCACTCCAACATTTCTAAAAACTGTCGACCTAACCGCTCAACTCTCCTCGCTGCTGGGAGAAAGGGAGCTGGTGATTTGGTACGATACATGTACATGCGCTACCGGGGTGTAAGCGATGTCAGGCAGGGCAGCCGATCGAGACTACGGTCTACCCCAAAGCCAAATCAAAGTCCTTCAAAAGAAGGCATCGTGCTTACCCCATACAAAAAATGGAAAAAGCACGTTAAAAGAAGAAAAAGAAAAAAATATATAAAATAAATAAATAAATAAAAAAAAAATAATATATATATATATATATATATATATATATATATATATATATATATATATATATATATATATATATATATATATATATATATATATATATATATCCATCCAGACACCTTTTCCATTTTGAAAAGTTTGGTAGTAGAAGGATACAGCCTCCCGGTGTCCCGGCAGGCCTTTGGGTTAAGTGGGCTGTAGGCTGGTTACGATTAACAGAACTATTAAATGTGATCACTCAGGCACTTTGGCTGACTGTTTTACGGTTCAGTATATGAGAACTGACGACTTGGGACACTTTCCTGAATAATCCATTAACCTCCGGACCTATGCAGTAAATTATGTACATGGTAGTTCGTAGACTTTAGTAGGTCGTAATTAGGGTGACAATGGGCAAGGGGATATCAAATCAATCTTAAATGACTCGCTCGAAACCTGAAGGCTAATATCTGGCGTTACCTCCTCTAAGCGAAAAATACCTAATATATATATATATATATATATATATATATATATATATATATATATATATATATATATATATATATATATATATATATATATATATATATATATATATATATATATATACTCTTAAGGAGCTACTTAAAAAAGTAAAAGGAGTGTGCACGTGTCAGGATTGAACGTTAACTACACCTTAATCACGTGATTCAGTCTTATGCCACGAACAATTTACACACTTCTCAACCATGAAAGAAAAGTATCCATAGAAAGAGCAAAATAGTAATTTTAAAAAATGAGAGCGCAGGCGCGAAATCCTGACGTACTACTCGCAATTCCTTTGACACCCACAGTCAGTGGCACATCTGCATAATATGCTGACGTGTTACTGAATCACAACTTGGTAAACAAACAAACTCATCATTTCCAGACTCATTACTAATCTCATATCTTTTGGGTCTGAAAGCTGAGAGAGTTTAGCGCATGACTCAAGTATTCAAGGTTTTTGTATGAGCCCGTGTGCAAAGCTGAGGCGTGGGTGGAGTAAAATGTTCCTCTCTGGTAATAGTGTACTCAGTTATCTTCGGCACCTGGAATTTTGCACACGAGAGAGAGAGAGAGAGAGAGAGAGAGAGAGAGAGAGAGAGAGAGAGAGAGAGGGTTCAATATATTGCAAAGGTGAAAGTTCATTGCAGACATTTTGGGGTTTTGGCTGAGCTCCCCCCACCCCCGCCCCACCCTCCCCTCGAGCCTCCACCGGAGACTTTCATCCCCCGATCTGCTCTAACGAGAGCGAGGAATGCACCAACGAAAAATAAACCCACTCAAAACCAGCGCTGTTTTCCCTCTGAAGTATCCTTAAAATACTAGAATAATGGTTCAAATGATCAACTGATATTGCAGTACTGACATACAAGCAAGTTTCAAGAAAAAAATTATAAAGCAAAAATAACCTGAAATATAATGCTGCACAATTTAACGTTACAGTTAATATGAAAAGATAATTTTCACTAAAAATTCAGCCAATATGAAATTGTACTTCAAGACCGACCAATCCGAAAGATGACATTATTTTTTAATTGTAGGAGCTTTCATTCAAATTAGACTATAATTTATTAACCCACATCATAAAATATTTCTAACATATTAACCTCCCTAAATTTGAATATAAAAAGCCTAGGCAAAAAATACACAATGTATGCAAATCAGTTCCGCCGAAAATCGTATTACACCTCAAGTTTTCTATCACACTCAAGACTCCAGGAACTTTGGGCAAAATAACCAGTCTTCAGAAGCGCAGAGACAGACCATTTAATTGCAGCACTCACGAAACTAAATACCAGAGTTAAAGTTTCTGATAAAAAGTTTTTACACTTACAACATACAAGGAAACAAGTTCGTTCCGCCAATCAGTTTCTCTGGCGAAAGGTCACTGAAAGACATTTCTGGATCTCTACAAATGAATGACACATTGTAAATCATTACTGTTATTATTATCAGGCAACTGTCTCCTAAGTACGTAAACTCATCAGCAGTCAGCCGTGAACCATTAAAAATAGTATACGCAAACATAAACCAAATCCAATACACTATTAGCTCTTTAGTTAGAAATATGTGTATAAACATTTACCGTGGAATTAGTAACGTGAATGCACTTCTTAATCTTGCCAAACTCAAAGGCAGAAGAGGGCGTTTCCATCTGCAAACTTCTTCCTAGACGTGAAGGGAAAAGCCTCCCCAGTCCCCATGGGAAACATCACCTTTCTCCCTAAAGCTATCCCAGCCCACCTTTAAGCCCAGAAGGCCAGCCAGAAACAGCACAACGACCAAAACGCGTGATAGCATAGTTACAGAGCAAATGGAGTTTCGATGCCTTTGAACCTAAATCCTTGGGATGGGAATCCAAGATCTCGCTCGATCCCTAAAAGGCGTGGAGTCGTGCTCAAGGGGCAGGATTTTTCATCGGTTTCTTCTTTTCCCTTCTTCTTGGTTCTTATTCTTCTGTGGAGTTTAAATCTTACTATAAAATAACTAAATGTTTCAGAACTGAAACAGAAAACCTTGGAGCTTTTGAAAGAACTACGGCTGGCCTACTGCAAGACCCGAATGCACGGCTGAAGAGGAACGTACGAGGGAAGCAAGGAATTCAAAAAGAAGTAGGTAAAGCGGGAACTGATTGACCGATCAAAATATCTTGCTGGGGCGTCCTGCGCGCTTGTCAACGCAACGAAGGCCTCCGATTGTAATTGCATGAAGGAGGACTGACCATTGGCAATAACCCATGGGTAGATGGAGTTAACTATTATTAACAAAAGTGGAATAAAAAAAATTAATGTGAGACTACTCATAATTAACAATTTTCTCTAGAATATAAATCGAAAGGCGTACTTATGCAAAGAGTAAGTGTTGCTGATTTTTCCGCTACAGAAGGAAGGTTACCAAACATGGATTCTTGTCACAGGAGGGAGGGGGAGGGGAGTCATAGATTTATAAATTTATATGAAATGTTATAACAGGATGGTCAGAAAGATGCAGTCATATGAAACTGTTCATTGAGAATTACAGACCCCATCCGTATGTATACACACGCCATGAAATGTTGACATCACATCTAGCTCTGCCGTAAGTAGAAACAGCCTTTAACTATTCATTCAGTGATAAAGAAACACCAGTCATTACGAGGCGAAATTACAATCACAAGCACTGAATATGTAATAGGAAACAGTAACCAATAATCAAGAGACAACTGCGCTACAGATATGCAACGTGAGGAAGGCGTGGAATACTAATTAATGAGCCAGTGCAAACAACGTGAGAACCAAACAGCCTGGGGAGCGCAGATAAGCCGCGGCTATGAATGTCCAGAACCAGTGAATCACGAGCGAAACGCGATATTACGAAATCAGCTCACTTTCAACAAATAAAGAACAGACAAGATATGATTGAAGAATAAACTCAAAATAAGGTATCAGTGAATCAGGGTACAAAATAGCGCGTGTATCAGAAGGAAATAAAAGTCCGTTACGTTCATGGTTATTTGGATGGGAAAACTAATAGAACTGGGAAACGAATTGGTTAAAAAAAAAAAAAAAGTGTGCAGCAGCTAAATTTAGACGAAAGGAATGAAAAACTCGAATATTCTCGATCAGGCGAAAATAACGTATTAAACACGAGTGTTTTACTTCCAAAAATAAACAGGAGATAAACATGAATATGAAAAAAATGAAGTGGAAATGAAACGTATGCATAAGTAGCACTGTAAAACTGGTTAAAAACATATGTATGCGCATAAACTTAGTAAAATTGTGACAAAAAAATACCATGGCAGATTATATAACTGGTAAACTAGATTTTTCTATGAACCAGTTGAGGTATACAATTGTCATTACATAAGGCACATTTGCAAAGCGAACAACGAGGCATTCAAAGGTTCAGAAAAGCTAAAGGAGGTGCAATGGCGGGTTACAGTGCAGGATGGAGGCAAAATGGCGGATCAAAAACAAAATGGAGGCAAAATGCAAGGAGAAAGCTTTTGGAGTGGTGGCCCCGACGATACTATATCTAACAAGTCACGAATAATAATGTTATCCTATGTTAAAGAAAATAATACTCGTGGGTACAAAACAAATGCTTTTTTGCTCACTAATTCCTGGAATAGCAAGACACAGAATTGAACAATCACGTATATATATACATATATATTCATACTAAGTGTTCACATACTGGCATCCACTTCAGAATATATTTTTTTAAATGAATATATTATATTTACAGTATATTATAATAATAATAATAATATAATAATAATAATAATAATAATAATAATAATAATAATAATAATAATAATAATCTTTGTCACATACAGGCGTGACATTCATTTATATTCATGAATCTTAAGCCACAAATATCGTTTAATATCCAGTTCACTATACCTCGGGAATAACTTATACCCAAAGGAAATTAAAGTGCTTTGCCTACGGCAGGATTCAAACCGATGCCTGCTTTAGAAACAACGATAGACAGTGACTAAGAATATATTGAACTGAATAATAAATGATATTTGTGGCTTAACATTTGTGAATGTATATATATATATAATATATATATATATATATATATATATATATATATATATATATATATATATATATATATATATATATATATATATATATATATATATATATATATATATATATATATATATATATATATATATATATATATATATATAAAACCAGGCGGCGTGGAAGTAGACAGCATGAAACATAATTCACTTTATTCTTTATACAGCGACGTTTCGAGACCAATATCTCATCATCCAGGCTAAAATCAAAGATAAAAAACTGATAAGCAATACAGCATAACAAATTATTTTTTGTTGACACGCAAAATACATTGAATAAAGTAAGGCAAAGTAAGATACATCGTTGAAATAAAAATCACGCTACAAGAAAAGAAACATATTTAAAGTTAAGAGTAGTTAAAATGCACCTTGTCTCAACGGAGTTCAGTTGCTGTATAGAAAATGCACCGAAAGTAAACAAGAAGAAGGGCGTGGTTTAAGCTATGTACAAGGGAACAGATGAAGAGTGGTTGTTTAAGGTGGGAACTAGTTTCTTTATAGCTAGAGATTCTAATATTGGAAGGTGGTGCTCATATGGGCTTGATAATAATATCTTGAAATCCTTATAATTTATATTATTTTTGCAAAATTTCCTATGATTCCTAATGTTAGATAGTTCTGGGTTGGATAATTTACACTCTGTACGGAAACTGATGCCCATATGTGCATCACATCTCACCTTAAGCAGGCGGCGCGTGTTGCCAACGTAAGTCTGCCTGTTGCATCGGCAGCAAGTATAAATATAGACAACACCGGCTGCATTAAGGGAGGTAATCTCTCTTTATGACGCAACATACTACCAATAGTCCTAGGGTTCATTAAGACAAACTTGACATCAACAGCCGGGAAATAATTAGTTAAAATTCTCCTTAAGTGAGGTAAGAAAGAGGTGTCATGCACATAAGGAAATCGTATATAGAGCTTAAGTTTATGGGCCAAATGTATTGCTGCTGGAGGATGAAATGAAATATCCAGCGTTTTCCTGACATATTTCATAAAGAGATTAGGAGGATAACAATTTGATTTAAAATAATCGTAGAGGATTCCGATTTCTTTGTGGAAAAGACTCCAATCAGAAGTTAATGTCATGGCTCTGTGGAGGAGGGTAGACAATGAATTTAATTTAAAATTGAAAATACAAAAACTATAAAAGTTAAGACCAAGGCTTGTGAAAGTTGCCTTTCGAAAAATGCCTGTGTGAAAACGGTCGTCATCACGGAAGACAATCATATCCAAGAATGGTAGTTTGTTATTGTTTTCCAATTCATATGTAAATTTAATGTTGGAATGTAAAGAATTGGCATATTGTAAGAACGAATCACAATGCGAATGGTCCTTAAAAAGAACAAAAGTGTCATCCACGTATCGGCGATAGAATAAAGGTTTAAAAGAAGAGGGACAACTGTCCAGCAGCTCTCTCTCAAACTTGTGCATAAAAATGTTGGCGAATGTGCAACTCAGTGGGTTACCCATCCCCACACCCTCAACCTGCACATATACCTCATCATGCAGGTTGAGGGTGTGGGGATGGGTAACCCACTGAGTTGCACGAGGAGGCTGTTGAGGGTACGAATTGACTCTCATAGAGGCTTAAGCTACCGTACAGGATGCAAGCTATCGAATCCAGAGGCCTCTAACATCAGAAACAATGCTGTACGGTGCAAAACAAACATCAGAGATGATGTTACGATAGTGGGACGGGTCTCCAACCATCACGATCTAACCATCCCAGAGTCTTATCATAAAGAGAAACTGTTCCCTCGTTAAATACTCAATTGTCGTCAACTCAGTTATATCGTTGCCTTAGCTTTTCCTTTATGCTTATTTTCTGTATTCTGTCAGTATTATTCTTTCATTTCGCTTGGTGAGTCTGTGTCTTGGTGCCCTTGACCTATATCTTTTGTGATCCTTTTTTTATGTTTATTTATATACTTAATTTTAACGCTGCATTGCCATTTTATGTGAATTTTAAATATTTTAATTTTTAAAAAATTCTTTTAATACCGTGATTCTATCGGTAGTGCAAATTATTTTCTTTTTTAGCCTTGAAAATGTGACATGAGTCATGAAACGTCGGCAATAAACTTGTAAGAATGGAGGTCTTCGTTTCCCTTGTTCCTTGAGGATATATATATATATATATATATATATATATATATATACATATATACATACATACATACTCACATATGAACATAAAACACGAATACATGCATACACATAAATTGAATAACCATAATGCGTTTCCAAAATTTAAAGAAATCGTTAAGTTAAGAGGAATTGCAGTTATTAAAATTACATACTTATCTGGTAAAAAGTGACTAGTAGATTCTAAACACATACATTCATATAATATATATATATATACATATTATATATATATATATATATATATATATATATATATATATATATATATATACGTATATACAGTATATATATATATATAAATATATATATATACATATATATATAATTTTGAATACGTATATACAGTAATATATATTCCTTTAATTTTGAATCATGAAATGAGCATTGTCTAAGCTCAGTTATTTCCATCCAGCTAATTTTCAAAGGCTATTCAAACCTGTTAGCAACGTCGCTCGTCTTAATGTTATCAACAACCATATACTGTCCCCTTCCTTCCTCTGATATACCGAAGGCGGGTTCGAATTATGCTATGGACGTCAGAATTCTCCATTATTTCCATCTTTAGAACCTAAGGCTTTGCAGTGACAAATGTATCAAAAAGTCTGAAGTAATCGAGAAGTTAAGATGGCATTGTGGTTATTACAAATGTATTCATGTATATATATATATATATATATATATATATATATATATATATATATATATATATATATATATATATATACACGTGTGTGTGTGTGTATGTGTATATATATACACATATATATATATATATATATATATATATATATATATATATATATATATATATATATATATATATATATATATATATATATATATATATATATGTGTGTGTGTGTGTGTGTGTGTGTGTGTGTGTGTGTGTGAGAATGTTAACATAAATGATAGAAGCTCGCAACATTGGAATCGCATGGTTCTCAGAGAGTAGACATTTCGGGTGACAGTATGATGAGAGATGAGTTATAACAGAATATGTGTAGCAGGGAAAGTAGAAGGCGATATGCAAAAGACTTTGGGGGGGAAACTTGATCTACAGAACACAACGTTAGAATGTATGAGGGGACTATTAAATGCAAATGAAAGAAAAAATGTGGAACACTCAGGGATAGAAAACTTGCGTAATATTTGTGGGATACGAAGAACTGAGAGGGTGAGAATTGTGTAGATATCTAGGTGTAGTGAAAAGGATAATGCAGTTGAAAGAACGAATCCGATTGTTCTGAGGTGGATCGGTTTTGTGCACACAGTGAAGAATAGCAGGTTTGTTAAAAATAAAAGCGTGCATTACGGAAATATTAGAAAGACGAAAGTAAGGAAGACCTAGGAATGGTTGGGTAGATATTATGAAAGAGGCATTCAAAAAAGAAGGGCCCCAGGATGAAAAACAGTAAGTGCAAAGCACCAGGGAATGATGCAGTGCACCTTATGAATTTTGACACACTGCTATTGAGCTTTCTGTGTAGTGTATTAAGCAGCTTATATTATGGAAGTTTTCTGGCAAAAATGGTTCATTCACAATTCACCAGGTAAAGTAGTTATATATACAGCATATATATATATACATATACACACATATATAATATATATATATAATATAATATATATATATATATATATATATATATATATATATATATATATATATATATATATATATATATATATATAGGGTAAGTCAAAAGTTCCAGGAAAAATTCAATATACTCTTTATTTAAGGAAATTCAAACATCATTTTTCTACATATCTACCATCTAACTCTATACACTTTTCAAGGCGCTGTTTCCACCTCTGCAACCCCTTCTTTGTAGAAATTTGGGGCCTTTCTATTAAACCCTGTTGAAACTGCATGTTTAGCAGCATCCAAAGATTCAAACCGGACTCCTCTTAAGTGTTCCTTGAGTTTTGGGAACAGGAAAAAATCTGAAGGAGCAAGATAAGGACTATAAGGAGGATGTGGAAGAGTTTCCCACCTAAATTTCCGTAGGACTTCTCTTGCAACCCTTGATGAATGTGCTGGAGCGTTATCATGATGGAACAAAATTCTGCGGTGCAACTTTCCTCGACGTTTTTAGCCAATGCAGTCTTCAGTTTTTGCAAAACACCTTTGTAGTAGTTCCCAGTGATTGTTTTTTGTCCTTCAAGGAAATTAATCAAAACACTCCTTTGGAGTCCCAAAACACTGTTGCTATAACCTTCTGGGCAGATCTCGCCACTTTGAACTTCACTGGTGCAGCTGAACCTCTTGGTAACCATTGCTTTGATTGAATTTTACTTTCTGGGTCATGTTGATGGATCCAAGTTTCATCTCCAGTAACAATCCGGTCAAAAAACTCTGATTCATTTGATTCAATCTTCGTTAAAACTGCAAGAGAAAGTTCAGCTCTTTGATGCAGTTGGTCTTCGCGCAACGCTTTTGGGACCCAAAGTGCTGAAAGTTTACTCAAATCAAGATTTTCATTTAAAATTGAAAATGCTGAACCATGGGAGATCCCAGTTTCATTAGCTATCATATCGATAGTAATCTGACGATCTTCATCCAAGATTCTGCACAAAAGCCACAATTCTTTCATTTTTTGCAGTCGATGGTCTTCACTCTCTTGGGTTGGGTCCTCCCGACCATCCTTAAATCGCTTTATCCAATCATAAACAACGCTGATTTAGATGGAGAAGAATCTCCATAAACTTGTTGCAAAGCTTCAATAATTTTTCCTGGTTTCCAATCAAGCTTGGTCAGGAACTTGATGTTAGCTCTCATCTCAAAATTTTTATTTTCCATGGGTTCAAGAAGTTACTTTTCTGAAGCAGATGTTAACACCACGGTAGCAAGAGGATGACTGAGGTAACAAGTCTATATGGATTACTACATCACAGATAATTGTTTACAAGTATTTGGGTTGTTTCATTCCTGTGTAAATACATCATTCAACAATTTTTCCTGGAACTTTTGACTTACCCTCGTATATATATATATATATATATATATATATATATATATATAATATATATATATACACACACACACAGATACACATATATATATATATATATATATATATATATATATATATATATATATATATATATATATATATATATATATATATATATATATATATATATGTTTGTGTACAAAAAATTAGACATCTTGAAATTCTTTTCCAAGTAGTCATTCTTTGAGAGAGAGAGAGAGAGAGAGAGAGAGAGAGAGAGAGAGAGAGAGAGAGAGAGAGAGAGAGAGAGAGAGTTCTTGAAGATGGTCTCAACTGCTGAATCAAAGAGTGAACCTCTTGATGGGGAAACATGCACGAATTCGGAAGAAAAAAAGAAAATTGTTATCGAAATTTTTACGAGAAAAGGCAAGAAAGAAAAACAGAAAAACAGCGACACAGCCATAAAATTCCGAGAACAGTCTCAAACATCCCAAGATCAAAGTTTTACAGATCTTCAGAGTGACAAAGAAGCAATAACACTAGAAACTGCAGTGTCCTATAACACTAACATAAGCTCGAGAGGGACACGAGAAGGGTAAGGAGAGAAGGAAGGAAGGAGGGAAGGAAGTACGGAAGGAAGGATCCACATCACAGGAAGAGCCATCCTTGTTTTGGGTGTCGAGGTTTATGGCCCTCTGGACGTGGAAATCGACCCTTAAGAACCCGAGCGAAGGCTCTTTCGACGCTTCTTAAGGACATCTCAGCCGATACTTACACTGCACGAGGTGCTCTAGCGCTTCGCGCATTACTCGGTGTTATGATGCATGCACGGCAAAGGGGCATTCTTCCGGCAACGAAGGCTCCCTACCATCTTTCACAAGCAACCGTGAAGCTTCAGATCTCTCTGGATACATTTCGGAACTAGGACGCATTTCCAAAATACTAAATGTCTACTCAGGAGACTTACTCAAGTGTCAAATGCGCTCAATATTTTGCTTTCCATTTCATGATTAAGTCGTGGGGTAAAAATAATTATGGACTAAATACTTTCAATATTGAAATATTTATGACACATTCCCAAATGCTGTCTCATTGCAGAACTTAAGGTTTTTCACACATTCAGAACGTCCTTCTGTGTAGATAGTGTACATATACATGACTATATTGTTCAATTAAGACACAATAACTAAAGGTAACGCACGCACGCACTTCTATCTCTATCTATCTATCTATCTATATACATATATATATATATATATATATATATATATATATATATATATATATATATATATATATATATATATATACATACATACATACATACACACATGAACACACACACACACACACACACATATACACATATATATATATATATATATATATATATATATATAGAAGAATATTTATTACATAAATTTTTATATTTGCAAACATTAAGCTACAAATATCGTTTAATATTCAGTTCACTGTACATAGAAATAACTTACATCTCAGGGGAATTATAACTGATAAGTGCTTCGTCGCCAGTTATAATTCCCCTTGAGTGTAAGTTAGTCCCGGGTATAGAAATTAGATATATAACGATATTTTGGGGCTTAATATTTGTGATATATATACATATATAATTTTATATGTATGTCTATATATATATAATTATACATTATATATATATTTATATATAGTATATAAATGTCTGTATATATATATATATATATATATATATATATATATATATATATATATATATATATATATATATATAGACATATATATTTATGTGTGTGTGTGTGTTTGTATACAGGCTGCAATTACACAACATTACCCTTCTACACAATATATAGATTTAATGTCTCATATGCGAAAAATGACCGAACCTTCACACTAAAGGGCAAAATTCTCTAGTGTGAAAAAGTTTGGGATGCAAATATGGCTATTCACCCAACTGGGCCAGAACTTTTCTAACCAGAGAATGATCACGTCGCCCATTTTCATCACGGATTGTCGCTTTCAATGGACGCCATTCGCCTTTTTCCCGGCCACACTATTCGCTGCTGTAATATCAGAGACAATCATTCTCTTACCGGCATCCAACCGATTTCCTATTTTGGGGAGAACAGTTCTGCTTATTGGAGGATTTCACTGAACTGGATATCATTCGTGAAATGGAAGAACCTGTGGAAACTTTTGTCAAAGTTTTTATTTTTTTAATATTTGAGAAGAAAGGGATTGTGTCATTCAATGTTTACTGTAAATTTCTCCTTCTTATCCAAACGTTAGACCCCATACATGTATGGTCTTGATAATGTAAAAATTTGATCGATTAGGACAGCGTCAACTCGTATTTCATACCTGTTTATAAATCATTTTATCTGAGAAAGACATTCAGCTTTCTTTACAGTGCATTTACATTTAGTCGACTCTCAGAAAATAACAGGCAAATGTATTTACAAAAGAACTGCTGATTCTCAATTCGACACATAAGGAAATTAGAATATTAAAATCGATATGTATTTCACAACTGTAGACAGCATTATTTCAAACGCGTTTGTTAACAAAGTCTTGTCATCCTATGACAGTTTGTTTTGTCCTTTGTTAGTTACTTTTTACACATTAAGCTTCTCCGTATTCGAGAGATATTCTGCATTTGAAAAATCTTCATCCTTTGCCCTTTAACAAAAGTGACAAATGCATGATAACCAACCCATTCATTTTTAGTTTTCTGTAAAAGAAAACTATTGAGAAGGTTATTTGTCTGTCCGTCTGCACTTTTTCTTTCCGCCCTCAGATCTTAAAAACTATTGAGGCTAGAGGGCTGCAAATTGTTATGTTGATCATCCACATTCCAATCATCAAACATACCAAATTGCAGCCCTCTAGCCTCAGTAGTTTTTATTTTATTTAAGGTTAAAACTAGCCATGATCATGCGTAGGCGCCAACAACACAGGCCACCACCGGGCCGTGGCTGAAAGTTTCATGGGCCGCGGCTGAGATTTTCATGGGCCGTGGCTGAGAGTTTCATACATCATTATGAGCTGTACAGAAAACTCGACTTCAGCGCATTTTTTACTTTTTTTTGCGTGCACAAAGATTTTGTTCTCAACGTTTCGTGGAGGATAATTCAACGAAAATACGAATTTCTTTTTGACCCCACAAATTTTGGTAAAAGTTATCGTCCAATCATAAGACTGACGGTCTTCCACCCCATTTAATCTTTGGATCGGTTCAGACCATCTCGGTAAATAGCGAAATGCCGAAAAAAGGAAGGACCCAAGACATCCGAGGACAATCGTAAGATACGATGGGAGAGGTACACTGGGGAGGAATTCGTTGAAGATTCGTTTAAGACAAGCAATATTTGATTATGAAGAAACAGCATACCTAACAACGGAAAATTCTTGATTTTTTAAAATACCCTGAGACGGGGTGGAAGACCGCCAGTCTTATGATTAAATGATGAATTTACCAAAATTTGTGGGTCAGAAAATAAATACATAGTTTCGTAAATTTATATTCCTTGGTGTTACCCAAAAATTTAAGGGAAGCTTAATTACATGTAACTGTACAATTTACCATATCTGCGCGCATAACAATAAAACATGACAAAAACTAATCAATCGACCGCCTTTGTATGAGATGAAGACACGCGTATATGCAATAAAAATAAAAAAAGTCCTCGACGCTCAAGATAAATCCTTATCGGAGAGAGAACGCCCTTGAAAAAGCCCACAAAATCCAGCCTTCAAAAATAAGAATATAAAAGCCTAGACACCTTGCTTTCAAATACCTCACTTATATTGTAGGCTGCATTTCGCTTTCCTATACTCCCTCTTCGCTGAGGACTTTCTATTTAGGGATCTTCATTCTTTCCCTCTCCTTTTTAACATCTTTTTTGAGATAACTGCAAAAGAAAATCCATTTTCATACCATAGTTTGAAAAGGCATTCATCTTCTAGTTAATGCTTCCTTTTAGAAAACAAAATTCTGCATAATTGTAGGCCTTTTTACGGTTTCGATAAACCCGAACCATCATGATTACTCTCCATATACTACTATACCAGCTGGAATTCAAATACATGACAATATGCACATTGACGAATACACTAAATAGAACTGATATAAATATGTGCCCACATATAAAGACAAGATAATATTTGTTGTGTGTGTGTGTGTGTGTAGCCAGATATAAAAATTTATGCGTATGACATTTCTCATGAATACACGATGTTATCTGTTTATATATATATATATATATATATATATATATATATATATATATATATATATATATATATATATATATATATATATATATATATATATATATATATATATATATATATATATATATATATATATATATATATATATATATAAAAGTGGAAATGGAAATTGACTGCCTTCATTTCAGGATAAAGCTGCCTGTCCCATGATCTCCGACCACACTGCAACACAACTATCGGGTGCCAGGTTCATTGCTTAGGTCAACATTCGCACATGTTTTATCGGAGCATGTTTCAATCGTTCTGTCTAGCGTAGAGTTGAAAATATATAAAATATATATGCGTGTTTGTGTGTATATATATATATATTTATATATATATATATATATTTATATATATATATATATATATATATATATATATATATATATGTATGTATGTGTATATATATATACATACACATATACATACAAAAACATACTTCATACATGCATACATAAATATTCACACACACACACACACACACACACACACACACATATATATATATATATATATATATATATATATATATATATATATATATATATATATAATTTAATAGTTACAATGCCCTCTTAATTTTCTCGAATTCATCGTTCTTTTTTGGATACGCTTGTCACTACAAAGCCTTAAGATCCAAGCAACCGCACATCAGAATTTCATATTTCTTGTACTTGGATCTTAAGGCTTTGTAGTGATAAGCGTATCCAAAAAAGCGCGAAGAATTCGAGAAAGTTAAGAGGGCATTGTGGCTATTACAATTACATGTGTATCTGGTAAAAAGTGACCAGTAGATTCTACACACACACACACACACACACACACAAAAACAAACACACACACACACACACATATATATATATATATATATATATATATATATATATATATATATATATATATATACATATACATATATAAACATACATATTCCTTGCATTTAGGTCTCAGGCTTTGTAGTGACAAGCGTATCCAAACAGTGTGAGACTGTTTAAGTAAGCACATAATATATATATATATATATATATATATATATATATATATATATATATATATATATATATATATATATATATATATATATATATATATATATATATATATATATATATATATATATATATATATATATATATATATATATATATATATATATATATATATATACTGTATGTGTGTGTGAACAGTAAAGCTAGGAATACAAGAACTGATTGTAAGTATTATCACTATTTGGTAAAGTTTTTAGAAGACAATAGAAACAAGAATATTTGATACAATAAAAGTGAAGCAGGCAGTACCGACAGAGCTGCAGTGATCTTCCCTAAGGACAAGGGACTTCAGGCGTAGGAACAGATACAAACATCCAGAGGTCAAAGGGTCTGTTTCGTCTGGCCAGTAGACTGAGTACTGGAATGCGCAGACGGAAAAGAATAGTCAGTGGGATAGGAGACAGCTGAACAAGGCGATGGGGCTGCCAAGGCTCAGTAATTTGATTCAAAGTGCTAAAAGGAGAAACGAGAATGACAAGCGAGTCAACAAAAGTGAGGAAAAAATAATTAAATGACAGTGACGGAGAAAATGACGACAGCCTAATGCGCGTTTGAGGAAAGAAATAAGGCCAGGTGAGAGTTTATTGCAGAGGAAGATCAAAGTGAAAAGGGATTATCTAGGAGGAAAGGGAGGGCAAAAAATTCTGGAAGAAGAGAATGAAACTCTGGGTAAACAGAATAATGTCTTCTTCAAGGAGACTGACGACTAATGCAAGACTTCGGGAAAGATTTCATTATGAGTCTAAGAATGCAGAAGATTTTTGGAATGTTGAAAAAAGCTTTGGAATTAAAAGACAGAGATGACGAAATTAATCTTGAACGCTGAGGATAACAAGGCATAAGGTGCAGATTCTATTGATACATCTTCTAGCGATGGAGGAACTTAATGAGTGGAATCAAGGTGAAATTTTCTTCCACCAACATCTTAAGAAGCGGGAAAGTTTGCCAAAAAACTGTGGATAAACGATACATAGAGGCGCTTTAAGTTTCAAGTATACCTTAGTTTAACCAGACCACTGAGCTGATTAACAGCTCTCCTAGAGAGGGCTGGCCAGAAGGATTAGATTTATTTTACGTGGCTAAGAACCAATTGGTTACCTAGCAACGGGACCTACAGCTTATTGTGGAATCCGAACCACATTATAGCGAGAAATGAATTTCTGTCACCAGAAATAAATTCCTCTTATCCTTCATTGGCCGGTCGGAGATTCGAACTCGCGGCCAGCAGAGTGCTAGCTGAGAACGGAACCCACTCTCCGAACGAGGAACTGCTTTAAGTTTCAGAAGCTCATAATGGCTACAGTGCCAAATGCATCTACATATGCATATTACTGCTGACGACACATTAGCCTCCGAAATCAGTTATGGGTACGGGCATGGGCTAACATCATCATCCCAAATCTTGCCTAATAAACAGAGGAGTAACGCCTTTTGGAGTAATCGCCTAGGGAAAGGGCATACAGACGAAATATACATACACTTAAAAACTATAGAGTTTTTAAGATGTTTAAGTTTTGCATTTTTGGTTCCGTTTCTCTGTCAGTCTGTTGAGCTCTCAGCAGTATTATACAAAACCTAAAGGATGGATTATTAAGAATTTTTAAGATTGCCTTTTTCAGGTAACATATGAATCTGATGTGCACGTGAGTAAATATTTGGATTAAGGATTGTTTTATTGTATAGTTTAATGTTACTCTTGCTGATGGGTACTAAATGACAACGGTAACTTCCGGCTGTTGGTGAGAGAAACCATCCGAATTATAAAGAGTATTTGGTAAACTATGGTAACTGCATCCCTTCAAACAAGCAAGAGAATGTGAATGAGGCAGACAATTTTGATATTTGCAATAATCACGTTGGAAGCAGTTTGTGATCGTATAGTTTAATACATGAAAACATAAAGAAATCTTAAAAGTAAGACCATAAATCCCTTTCTTGCATTGGAATTTCTCAACAAAAGTATAAAGAGAAAAGCAACTCCGTCCAAACAACCGAACACGGGCTACATGGCTTCGTCGACCATTACCATACCCTACATCTTCCATTACAAGCACCACAGCCTTCTCTGATTATGTCTCTAAAAATTTCGGTTCTAGGGACCTCTTCCCAATCATTATTTTGTATTTGATATAGATCACGTTTCTCTGAGTAGGAGAAGCGTGAAGAGGTCCTCCGACTTCTTCTTCCAAGATGAGAAGAAAAAGTCTTTTTCCGTGCACCTTTTTCTTTGAATTAAATGACCTACAGGGGCAGCTTACAGAAGAAGTTATCATCCCAGTTTCAGCAAGTCTAATGGGATGAGGTTACTAGCCCCATGCCCTATCCTATCCTGGTTGCAACTAACAACAATCGTCTCAACATACGGGTACCTAACTCACTGCTTAGACCAACAGATGCGCAATAGGATTCTAGCAGAACTGACCTAAAGAGTTCCTGTTCACTCGGGAATCAAACTCAGGACCTTTTTCGCTGATGAGGAAAACGTCCCAACTCCCGGACCACAGGTAACATGAGAACCCTTCGTCTTCATAAATAATTTTTTCTTTTAAACAAAACCCGTGTCACGGCCACGTGAACATGGTTCATCAGGGTTCCCCATAATGCAACTTCACACCTTTGGCAAACATATATTGAATAAAAATTTGCCCCGACTAAGGGTGAGATGTTATTATAAAAAAAGAAAAATCCAATATACTTTTATATACACTACTTCTGAACTACGGAACGATTGAATGTAATTATTCCTTTACAATCGCTAGGTAATATTTATTGCTAACGGTTTATCTGAAATTAAATATTTTCAAATGACTGAAATAGCCAATTATTACCTCATTTTTGCCGTAAATTAAAACCCTTTGAAACGTGAAATTTTGGTAATCAACCTGTGCTTTGGTCTGCAGCCGTCCGAAATAAACCCACGGTGGGGTTTGTATTATTTTCACTGAACTAAGGTTACAAGATTGCTAATGTCAAGCACATTGAGGGTACTGAAGAGCGAAACAAGAAATCTGAGAAAACAAAAGAGCTCTACATAAGTAATATGAGGTCACAAGCAAGTGAAATAAGTACTCTGGATTTACAAGAAAACTATACACAAGTGATCTGAGGATAGCAGAAAGGTGAACACTAGTGTATATATATATATATATATATATATATATATATATATATATATATACATACATATATATATATATATATATATATATATATATATATATATTTATATATATATATATATATATATATATATATATATATATATATATATATATATATATATATATATATATATATATATATATATATATATATATATATATATATATATATAGTGTTTGTAATATACAGCAGTGTATGTGTATATATATATATATATATATATATATATATATATATATATATATATATATATATATATATATAATTGCTCGTCTCTGTATTATTGTTCATGTTTTGGTCTAAAGATAGTAGTGTTATAATAGTAACTGGCATAATTCAGTTGCTCAGTAGCGAGTGGTAAAATAAACCCTCTACGGAGCAATTGTGAGACAGAGACCCCCATGGCAGTGTTGATCGAACCTTAAGTCATGCATTCCAATATGGCCTGGGTTAACGGGAATGCCTGAGCAAATGCATCACATGCTAAGACTAACCTCGATTCTGGACATGCATGGTAATCATAATTAGGAATTTACAGTTCTAATTGAATTTTATTTTGTTGTCATAAAATAATTACATTTCATTTTGCATTCGCGCTAATCCAATGGGAACTTCTCATTTTGTATTCACGCTCATTTCTACAGGAGCAGTACCTGTACCTGTTCCATGTTCTGAGGTTAATTATAATTTTTCTGAGCTTTCAAGTCTTTTTGTATGACATTTTCATGTTGCATTGATGTTAATTTTACAGTACTTAATTTGTGTAATCAATCCACGTTGCAAAGTCTCCAGTCATAGCGTACAATACTGTTTATAACTGCTTTAGTATTTAGGAGTGATATAGTAGGATCCCATTTTCTAAGTTATTTTGAACTAATATACACTCCTACGGGCAACTTACGTAAACCTAGGTAATATCCATTCTTATAGGAGACTCAAATAAATCTGGTTCTATTTATTGTTTAAATGTGACTGTACTGGAATTTCCTTTCCTGGCGGTTGAATATTTACTTCTGAATCTTTATTTATATTTTAATCGGTAAATGTAAAGGACACAGACGCACAAATATATTTTTTTATATATAATTTTTCGACTAAGCAATGTACAAAAAATGTTGTAAATAATGCAGTACAGGTGAGATAAGAGAAATTTACCAAGATAATGAGAAATTTGCAGTCTTTTGTCTATATTTTTACTTTCAGCCCTGAGGGGCTGGTATTAAACACGGCGCCCCTTGGAACTTCCGCCATGTTTAGTATCAGCCACTCAGGATATACGTTAAAACATTGACAAATGACGGCAATTTCTTATTATCTCCGTAATTTTATAAGATTATGTCACCTGTTCGGCATTATATAATAGTTTTTTACATTATTTAGCCAAAAAAATTATATTAATAAAGGATATCTTCGTGAGGCCTTCTCCTTTACATTTACCTTTTAATCTAGAGTGTCATTTTGTTGCCGTTTCTTGTATTCTTCTGTGTTCATTTATATGTGTATTGTTGATTTATTGAATAAATTGTGAATTGGGGAACCGTAGTGTTATCACTGAAAGTACTTGCCTTTCATCCATTCGCACCTGACCTACTACTGAGTTCAAGTGTAAACTTGTGATCACTAATATTGTGATATTCCTCTTTTTCCCAGTATGAAATAGTGTGAGACCATAGTCTATTGTGATAAGAAACTCAGTCTCTGAAGACATCTTTTAGAGGTTTCTATAGAGAGAGAGAGAGAGAGAGAGAGAGAGAGAGAGAGAGAGAGAGAGAGAGAGAGAGAGAGAGAGAGAGAGAGAATAAAATAAAACGGGTATTCTGGGAATTATTGTGGAGCCTTTACCAGGCGAATTAATTCTTGCTGCTAAATGTGACTGATTAATATTGACACAAGAATCAGCGGGAGGTGAAGCCTTGCACAACCGTAAGGGAACCCGTGTGTGTGTGTGTGTGTGTGTGTGTGTGTTGTAACGAGGGAGACCTCTTAGTAAGCCAACTCAAACCTCCAAACTGTCTTATATATCATAAAATATAGTATTGATCATACTGATAACTAACTGAGGAAGGGCGTGAGAAAACCAGCCCCTTCTTAAATTCTCTGCATGCTTCCCCTTTTGGTAAATCTCTTTAATCTTTCCTAGACCTGGTGACTGCTTTGAAAAACCTTCTTTCAGGTGAAGGCGAATGGAGACGAATACCCTGCCTGACGGACGAACCAGCTTTGGGATGAAGCCCGGGACAAAAGTTGAGTCCCCCATGGTTACCAGCAAACATGTGGTTGCCAGAGGTCACCTAGATGGAAGGCTCCCAAGAGGCCTTGACACAGAATATGGAGGTCACGACACATGCGACTGGGCCGCCATCTTGACCCCCGAGGGCAGATGCCAGCACTCCGAGTGCCATCTGAGAGGAGAGGAAAAATAATCCGCCAAGGTCATAAAAAACGGGACGCCAGCAGCCTCGCTCTCAGAAACCCTCTTGGTGGCAGACTTACGCACTTGCCCCTTGTCAGCTCCTCCTTGAGCTTATCCCTCATGGCCACCTTCGGCAACCCCCAAGTCACTTACCAGCGCAGTCCCTGTAAAATCGTTCCTCCATTCCTGGTAAAATTCGGTGAGGCCTTCCATCGCTCCGTCTAAGGTAAAGCCCTGATTCGAGGTTCTTTTAACAGTCACGTATCCTTTTCTTAAGTGCAATTTCTCACAAACACCTGACTTAGTTAGTACAGTGTGTAATTTTTACGTACGCATCTCGCAAAGAGACTTGAGTTTTCTTGGCACCATATGTGCAAAACTCGATTCGCCTGAAATCACTATATTTCCCTACGTAACAGCTCGCATTCTCAATTGCAGGAAGTGTTGTTAGCTGTGGAAACGACTGCTTGTCTTGTGCTCCTTGCCGTGGCCTTGCCACTGCAAACAAATCTACAGTGTCCCTTTCAAGAGAATTAAACCCCTAGATTTTCAGTATTTTAAAATTGCTGTAATATTTGACCACTCGGCAGAACCTTGTTTTACTGCCTATCATTTCCCCCATTCTCCTGATTCAAGTGTTTAATGTAAATATATTCCAGTTAAAGTAAACCCAAGTGTTTATCTGCAACAATTCCTTGTTGAAGTTAGGACTTCAGCCCAACTTTTTTCCTTTATGGGCTTCTGCCTGACCTAGCAATTGCAGTCAGAACCTATAATTGTTATGGTAAGTCCCCTGTCCATCAGCTAGACCCTAGAAGTGGATCCCTAAGACAGAAATAAAGTGAGTAGGTCAGAGTAAAAACCTATAAATAATATATATATATGTATATATATGTATATATATATGCATATAATATATATATATATATATATATATATATATATATATATATATATATATATATATATATATATATATATATATATATATATATATATATATATATATGCAAAGATGACGACCATTATCAACTTCAGCAGAGCAATGTTGGTTACTGCTAAGTAAGCATTGGTCAAGAAAAGTAAAAGCATGGACATACAAACCCAAAATTTCGTGGATTTGAGTCAATAAATACCCCTTTTCTCTTATGAAGCAAATAATTTTATCTACAGAATTCAACCATCAAGATTTGTCTAACATCAAGTTATCTGCTGAGAATACTATTTTTATGGAAAATGTAAGAGCATAAGTTATACAAAATTAAAAGTTAGTACAAGAAACAATTAATCTAGGACTGGACGACCAACACTAGAAGAGAACAGTCACTTCCGAGTTTCAAAATTTCTAATGCTAAACAATTTGAGATAAAAAGCAATTCCAGCACTTCAAGTGTATTAACGGAAACCTACCGAATAAATACTGTATGTGGTGTATGAGAACTTCACCATTAATCGAAGTCATGAGACAGATTACAACTTATTAAAAGAAAACTTAAAATATAGACTAACGTGACTATTTACTCACATAAAAACCAAACGCACATGAGGGATGATGATGTGGACCATGGAACACCAAATAAAACTGCATACACTTATATCAAGACCTGATAATGCAGCTGGAAATTGAGCTGAGTTTTCAAAGAAATATGGAAAAGAATAACTTCACTCATAACACAGCCAATATTTCAAGATACAAGTAATATCGAACAAAACTTGATAAGTAAATGACGAAGTAAAAAATTAACGCTGATGAAAAAAGCTACCAACAATAATTCCCCAAGACAATAACTTAAAGACGAAGTTGATATACTTAATGTTGACGTTTATCGAAAATTCTTTTTAAAAAATCAAGTGATCTAGAAATCTTGTACATTTCAGGCCTTCCAATCTATACAGAGAAGTTTTCATTTATTGCTCAACTCAAACTTGCGTGAAATTGTCTGCAAAGGAGAACTTGACAGATTGGCACAAACGTTAAATATTTTTCGGAAGAGAACCGAAAGTAAATGGTCCTCGCCAGAGGCGACAACATTTAGTGAATAACACAGAAGCCCAAAATTATGAAGATTACCTGTTGTCTTCTCGCAGCCTAAGAGACGATTAATCTTTTTTTATCTGTTATGGATGGATCAAGTAAAAAAAACCGATAGAGAAATTGTCAAATTTATGGCGGCATTTCTTTCAAATGATTTAACCACATAACTGAAGCTACCACACAAGAGGGAAAGAGTCTTATATTCTCGTAGGGATGGTATTATGTGCTGATATAATCGTTCACTCTCATTTTTACACTTTCCCCAAAAATAGCAGAGGAAATCCGAGGCCTGGCATTGTGTAGCTTGATTACTTTTCAGTACGTTTCTGTGATGAATGCTCCCGCAAAAATATCCCATTCAAAGGAGTCATTAATCTTTCGTAGCCATACATTCTTCTTGTGCCTCGCGGCTTTGGCAAAGCAGAATTCTAGTTTCATGCCCACGATCTACAATGGGGTTTATCGGGTATAAGGTTGTTGGATACCTGTATACACATATATGCGAGTGACGTTACGAGTCACATTAAGAAATACATTAACGTTTATGTTTACATTACGAAAGTCCTTTAACTCCTTAAGAAAACCTAGTCAATGAAATTCGATCGGTAAAAGCTACAGATATCTCAAGAAACAAAATCATGCAGCTCTCTGCAACATCAGCCAGATGGTTTCTAAATCAGGAAACAAACATTGTGCTGTGAAGAATATTAATATTTGCATATTACCGTCAGCCTGTGAAAAGTCTCAAAGGACTATGTGAAAAACGTGATCCCTCTCAACAATTTTTTTCCAGAAAGGATATTTAGAAAAGCTTTCACGTAAACCAACAGGAAAATATTTGGGGAAACAACAATAAAGGTTAATCTCACTGTCGCTTTTTTATTTTTATTTAGTTAACTGGTGGAATAAAAGATCAGGAGTGTTTTGGCTAACAAAATCTGGTCAAGGAGAAAACTAATGACTGACACAGTAACTGAGGAAAGGTCATTTATATGTTATGGACACTCGAGCTCAAAGTTTCCTGGGTCTAAAACCAAATGGCTCGATCACGATTCAGAATACACAAGCAGAAATTCCACTAGTGCCAAGAATGAAAATGTACGACTCTTTATAAATAAGTTCGATTTTTGACAGATGTTCACAAAAGCCAATCCTTCGCAAGTTAAATCGAATATATCAAAAGAAGACCAATATGTTGCGGGATTCTTAAAAATTCAGCAAAAATAGCCGCAGTTAAAACTTGAAAAGTTATTATCCTATTCCACGTTCAAAATATGGCCATCAACATAGAGCTCAGTGGGCCGTAAAAATTAAAATCTCAGTATCTTAGAATGTATTTCATATTTAATGAGCATAAAATACCAGCAAACTTTAATTGGGTAACTTTAAGCTATAAGCGACGTTTCTCTCACGCAAGGAGAAAATACAGGGAAATTCTCTGTGAAATACTAAAATTCAATTGAAAATAACAGCTCAAAAACTAATGTTTGTGTGCATGTCCATCTGTAGTCGAAGGAGAATCTCTTTTCGATATGCTGTGGGTTGCAGTCAAGGGGTAGAAGGGTAAGGGCCTTCCAACCTCAACGTGGAAGACTTCCCGGATCGGGAGTGTTAACACGAGATATATATATATATATATATATATATATATATATATATATATATATATATATATATATATATATATATATATATATATATATATATATATATATATATATATATATATATATATATATATATATATATATATATATTTGTATGTGTGTGTGTGTGTGTGTGTGAGAGTGTGTTTCCAAGTTGGTATATATATATATATATATATATATATATATATATATATATATATATATATATATATATATATATATATATATATATATATATATATATAAGTGTTTCCATTCCAGTAGAGATGACGGCATTGTTGAAGTAATTCTGCAGTTCCGAATATTTTGTCAAGATCATTGCTAACAGACTACCTTGGTTTCGGGCAGAAAAAATAATTAGTACACTTATTGGGACTTATACCGTGGGGCATACATGCATACATACATGCATATACACACATTTATACACATACATATATACACACACATTTATATATATATATATATATATATATATATATATATATATATATATATATATATATATATATATATATATATATATATATAAATTTGTGTATGTGTGTATATATGAGGATGTGTGCACTGACTTCCTCCTCTTGCATACACACGTCAAGCAACTTATAATAAGATATTTTAGGACAAATGTATAAAAGCTGCAACTCTTTTTACTGAATATCAAAATATGAAAGCCATGTATTTTTAGTTTATCAGGATATCCTAGTGCTATTTGCAGTTTATTTTCGAAGAAAATGTAAGTTACTTGTTTTCCTATCTCAGTATATTTCATTTTGAAAGTAAGTCTTTATTGAAGCTAGGGGAAACATGTCAAAATCAGGAAAATCCTAAAATAAAAAGAATTTCACGATATTTCGAAAAATAAACAACTGAATCATATCGCCAGCTATGATCGTCAGACAACGCCCTCGCATTTGTCTCAGGATCCTCTACCGAAATATCTGGAAACCACTGATCACTGATCAAGAATAAGAAGAAAATTGTAACTTAATAGATATAAATGAATAAAAAAGTTACTAAATTAATAACTTCCAACTATACAGAAACATAAGGTTCCAATATAACACTGATATCTCAAAAAGAACACGAATAAATTTGATAGTTACTGAAATGTTCCGTAACAATACCTTTGACATCGGACAGTCCAAATGAATGAAGAGTGCATCTGGGTTAATGTTCTGACATTATGAAAATAAACTGACACTGTCGAGTCGAGTGAAGTTCAAATATATAGAAGCAGCACATATAGTGGAGCAGATGGGATTTTTTTCTTGCGCTGTTCAAATGGAGATAGATGCAAGAAGTGACAGTGAATGATTACTGAAGATCCCTGTGCAATACGAGACACTTGCAGTTCCGCACAGCAACCATTTTCCAGGATGACCGTCATGGGTCATGTACACAGCTAACAGTCTGAATTGTCTGATTGACATAGCTTTTGCCTCATTCATGAAGTTTTAGTGCTCAAGAAAAAATGTGCTCAGGGAAAATGCTCAGAATTCAACCAATGCGGCCTATTCGAAAAACTGACGGTGTCTCATTTGAAATTCTCATTTGAATTCCCAACTTTCTATACAGTTGTCATACTGGATCATTTATATGTCACTTCATAACATTTTATTTCACTCTATGACAAGAAAAAGAACATTTGAATTTTTACTATGGCTCATACAGTACCAACGTTAAATTATGAAAATATGAAAATACGCTATTTGACACATCGATCTTCACGTCAAACAACCTTTGCAACGTGTAGGGGTTGTAATTAGAAAAGGCAGCATCTTTGTTCAAACAGTCAACCAGATCCTAAGATCATCGCTACTATTCTAGCTCTTTACCCACGGCTCCTAGAAATTGCAAGTGCACAGCCATGGATTCATCCCGGCAGGCCATGTTGGTTTAAGGGAGAAACCAAGTGAGCTGTAATATATAAGGTGTCTCTGTGTGTGAGGAACTATGTTCAAATTCAGTTCAATGATGCACAAAGGCATTCAGTCATATTCATGACAATCTGGACGTCAAAGGATGACAACACTAGAACTATAGATTCAGCTTGGAGAAAATCATAAGAGAATGAATATCTGCACTAACAAGGTACACCGGTGATAGGACCCTCTCTTTAAACAGTGGTGTTCATTGTTACCTAACTGAAAGTTAGTACCCCATATTCAGTCCAATTTATTGTCAAAAGTTGGACAACGCTTCCTTACTGACAAGTTCTGCCGCCAGGGGAAAGACTCGTCTAGAATAACACGAATTTCAGTCATGTAGATGGGGTACAGATCGCATGAACTACATGGGATATAAGTGGCAATAGATTAAACATCAGTTTACACAACAGATCAATCATTAAGCTAGTTGTATCCATAGCAAATGGTAAAAGATGATAAAAGGACAAACCATAAACCATTACAGAGTTTGCAGGTGTCAACCAAGGCCACAAAATGAACCTGGGCAGATACAGTCATGGTCAGCAGAATCCAAAGGAAGCCCTCAGTTATGAGAAACTTGCCAGATTTTTAAACCACCACACTCTCCCTGTAAAAGAGAACCACACCAGAATGCATAAAGGCATGACAGAGAAAACACAAGGACAAGAAACGTAGCAAAATATAATAAAAAATAAGAGTGGAGAAGAGGTTCACCTTCAATGGGCATAAATTTCTTGGCCCTCACATGCAAGTCAAACATTTACTCTTGAATGAAATTAAAATTGGATGTGCCAAGAATTTAGGCCATGTTCAAGTAACAGAAATGTTCTTCAGGAACTTAATTATCGTCTTTAAGTGTGGCTTCAAAAAAAATAAAAATAAAAATAAAAAAACATATCAATACCGTGAACCACGGGAATGGTTAATGTTCAGCCTCGGTCAACGAGGATGTGTATCATATGTACTATACAATTACGACTTTCACGAAGGATTTGTTGATGATTATATTCCACTAAAACTTCTTACTTTCACCTGTAAAACTGAACATTATGTGGATTCAGTCACATCTGGCCATGGGGTACTCAAATTAGATGCTGCTAGAGCATAAATGTTGCAATAACAACTCACTGGCAAGTAAAGACCCAGAGACACGACACTTGTGGGGAAATACACTAATGGCAATCAGAAACACTGAGCTCATCTGACTAGGGATGACTGATCATAAGTGCCCGCAACTTGAAGAGACCTTGAAGTGCAATTGCTACTGCTGCACTTCTCTTTGTAGTTGCCATTAGCCAAACAGAAAAACCAAAGGATACTGAAATCATTAAACCAAAAGATACTGAAATCATTAGATCACACCAATGTCGTAAGCACTGTAGAATTTTTTTATCACATAACTGGTGATACCATGATCTCAATCATTCAAAAAAAAAAAAAAATTCCAAATTCCAAATTGGAAGACTCGCTCAATTTCTGACGCGCTAAAACGCCGAACTTAAGAACCAGATGAGGGTTTTGTTTAAAAATAGCTGTCATGTACGAATTCTATGTGGCCACGAAATTTTACTTGTAGAATGTACCAATTCGAATTTTTATGCCACTTTTCCTGCTTTTACTGCCAACTCAACGATTATATCAGCATGTACTGCCCTAATAACGGCCAAACAAAAGAAACAGAAAAGCCCTAATGCCATTGCACGAATGTTCTCGAAAGTCTGAAAATGAATTTACTTCAATGGAAAAGAAAAAGAGGGTGAGAATTTGAGCCAAAGGCGGTGCCATTCACATCCCAACTTGCTACAGTTCGGACCAAAATTACTGGAATATCTTCGGGGAACAGAAAACACACGTACCCAGTTCAAGGCCATTCTGTTTTGTGATGAAGCATCGCGTTGCCTTTCTTTCCTTTTTCTCTGCTAGAGGAAGACTTCAACATTTCTTTAAAAAAATAACGGGCTTTGTATTTTTCTAAACGAATAAAGTTTCCCTTCCAGTTCATTTGATTTTCTTCGGCAAAGTATTGAAAGCGTATAAGACTTATTAATAAAATACATAAAACTCACAACTCATCAACTAATCACGCGAAGCCACCGTATGAAGCTGGAAAATAACTTTCACACACGTAGAATTAACAAAGAAATAAAAACTTCTAATACAGTTCGTTAAAGAGTATATCAAAGGTGCTTAAGTCAATTAAAACTTTCGTCGAAAGTTAGCTTAACTTTCAAACACCTTTTTTTTCACTAAAAATTCGGTGAATTTTACATCCCATAGCGTGTACATACATACGTTTGTATACTCACATATATAAAAGATACGCAAGGTGTCACACTCCCCCCCTCCCAACACACACACCACAGAAGAGAGAGAGAGAGATTCACCTCTCCATCTTGGGAGAAGAGACAGAAGAACAGCAGAAATATACAGACATAACAAAATAGAAAATTGACATTACGGTAAAAAATCTTACCTACCACCTGGACTGTTACTATGTTGAAGAAATGCAGTACATCGAAGTACTAAAGTTTTACTGAGAAAAACTGAAGTTTATCAGATTTGAGTTCAACTACAGTATATACTGTAATTCTTCTTCATAAAGTTTCGTCTGCATTCCGAAATGAACGTTCCTAATACATACTTTAAAAATGTAACATTCATGAAGCTTGAACATTTTTCGTTTACACCTATATAATAGTCGTCTTCCAAAATTGATAACGCTTTACCAAACCCACTTAAAAGAGGTCTTGAACTCTGCAGAGTAGCTTAGTGTAATTCACAGCAAACGAACTAAACTCCGCTTTCCCCAGTTAAGGGAAAAATGACGACATTCCCATTATAAAAACGTTAATGGCCATGTCGTAAGAGCATCGAGAATACGACCAATGTGAGAAAACCTGCAATGGAAAAACAGAGGAAAACAACAATTCAGAGATGCCCAAGTTTTCTGAAGTTGCTTGTGAACAAACCTAATCGCGTTTGCATTCTCACGATTGCCTTGCATTTGGCTTGAGGAAAGCATGAAATGTTCACCGAAGGTACGGAATGGAGAGAGCTGCTCTTCTAATCACTTTCATAATATTACTGGTTTATGAATAGGGCAGAGAATGAACAGGGAAAAGCAAAGGAACTAATGAAAATATTCTTCTCTTGGAGAATTCTGATTAACAAGCATTCTTGCCCTTTCAGATTAATAAACACTCAACATAACTTACACCACTTCCAAGGTCACTGAGACGAAGAATATTTTTGTGATGACATCATGAGGTCGAAGTGTTCTCCAATGAATTAAAATCTCACACATAATGATCTCTCTCTCTGTCTATGTATTTGTGTGTGTATGTGTGTATATATATGTATATATATGTATATGCATACATATATATATATATATATATATGTATGTATATATATACATATATATACATATATTATATATATATATTTGTGTGTATGTGTATATATATGTATATATATGCATACATACATATATATATATATGTATATATATATTTATATATTCATATAGTATATATATATATATATATATATATATATATATATATATATATATATATATATATATATATATATATATTTATATGATATGTGTGTATATAAGTATATAAGTATATAAGTATAAGTATATATATTTATATGCATACATACATATATATTTGTATGTATATGTATACCATACGGACAATATAGTATATATATATATATATATATATAAATATATATATATATATATATATATATATATATATATATAATCAGTAAGCGTTACAAACGTCCTTTAATATGATCACGGTGATGTGATAAAAAGTCTATATATCGGAAATAATATATATTATATATGTTACCGAAGGGGAATTTTTTAGTTGATAATAATTTCGTCGTCCCGTATATATCTGTATATATATGGGTGTTTCAAAATTAGTGTCCCCCCTCCTCCACAGAACAAATGGAAAGTTATGAAGTTTTCTGCTATAGCCTATCTCCAAGTACATTATTTTAAGTTTCTATCAAGCTATTTTTCATTTTATATTTCTTGTATTTTCAGACTGAGTGACGGAGTTAGATACAGGAAATCAGATGGATTGACTGAATCCGGGCTATAACCTTCAGAGAGGCCAGGGATGCTGGTGCATCCTTCATTCCATGTTCCTGGATAGCTAAATACATTAAAAGAAATGAATCCTTTGTTAAAAGAAACTGGAACAAAAATCCCTATGACTGCCATCGCGAAAACAGTGAGAATCTTGGAAGTCCTGAAGTCCTTTCTCTGGAGTCAAAAGACATCATAGCTGAGGCAGTGGACAGACCAAGAAAGTCTTTACGTAAATTGGTGCTTGAACTAGAAACAAAAAGGGGAAAGAAGAGAAGTTATAGTGCTGTATACCGTGAGTTGAAAAAATCTGGTATCAAGCCATCTCATGTTATCAGCAAGCCCAACATCACTCAGCAACAGAGAGAAGACCGTGCATGGTTTTGTGGTTCATTTCTTAAAGATTGGGATGAAGCTGACTTTCTCCATGTTGCCGCATCAGATGAATTCTTCATTTACACAGTCAGGAAGCCAAATCATAAAAATGACATCATTTGGGCTGCAAAGTTGGATGATATCAGCAATGACGTGCACTATCGCCAAGTTGTGAAATTTCCTGAATGTTTGGGAATTTTTCTCTGTTTCACAGCCAAACGGTTAATGTGGATCATCAAAGAAAAAGGACAGTCATGGAATGGCGAATACTTCAGAGAAACTGTGCTTACTGGTGGAGTATTTCCTTTCCTCAAAGATCCTGAAAATGTGTTATCTGTTGAAGTCACATTTTTGCATGATAAGGCACCATTATTCAAGGCTCTTCCGACGCAGGAGCTGCTTCGAAACAGTGGTATCGATTTCTTCTCGTCAAGTGAATTTCCAGGCAGCTCCCCTGACCTTAATTTGTGTGAAAACATTGGTAGTATCTTAAAGGATTGTGTTGAAGTGCGCACAGTGAACTATGATGGTATACCAATCCTCGACAACCTGCGAAGAGAGGTGACCGAAGTGCTCAGGGAAATGGAGTTTGAGTCTCAGCTTTTTTGCGATTTGCTGAAATCATACCCCTCAAGAATGCAGGCTGTGGTACAGGCAGATGGAGGCCACACAAAATATTAAATACTCAGAGAGAAACTTAAATAAATACCTGTTCTGAATTACTTTTGTTTTTGTACATATCAATTTTAGTTTATGCTGTAGAGGGGGGGCCCTCTAATTTCGAAACACCCTGTATATATGTATTTATATATATATGTGTGTGTGCGTGTATGTGTGTATACACAAATAAATCATCTACATACAATATCAGAGTAGGATGAAATGTTACGGTACACAAACCACAATATGCTAAAGCAAGGGCTCGAGTATAAGTAAAAGAGAAAAAAGAGGAAACTGAATTCAGAAGGGGACCGAATGGGTCGGATGAAATTGTCTAAAAAGGGAAAAAGAGAGAAGAAAGCGACAGACCCATTTGTAGGAAAATAAAACGAGACATGCCTATTTGTTTTCAATAAAGGGGCAGAAATAAAATGATTGACTTATTTCTTCCTTTCAACTGACTTTGAGCGTCTTACTGCTATTAAATCCTGTTTCACACTGTCATAATGACTAAACATAAGCTCACGACTCCGTTTGGTATTTCTTTTAAAAAACTAGAACTTCATTACTATTATTCAAGTGAAAGCAGGGAAGGGAAGGGGCCGGGTACCCGATGGGGGAAGGATATGTGGGAACTCTTCAAACTTCCCTGATATGTTAATCGACTACAGACTGGCAATAAATCTACTTAAATACCCCTGGGAGTCAAAAGTTTTGCAATGTGAGAGCAATTATTTGCTAAAAGAACTCTGAAATAGAATAATGGATGCATATCACGAGAGAGAGAGAGAGAGAGAGAGAGAGAGAGAGAGAGAGAGAGAGAGAGAGAGAGAGAGAGAGAGAGAGAGCATGTATTAAAAGAACATCAGTGTCCATCGAGTGTGGGAGTCTAGAACAATAGAACCAGATGAAAATGAACAGCGAGCCACAATGGGCCAAGAGGAATTAAATGAAGAGAGAAGACCCGAAATACGAGAGCAAAGGAATGAAAGAAAGAACGCAAAAGGGTTTGAATTAATTGGAAAGGGGAGACACAAAGGTAAAATAAAAAGAGACACAAGAATGAACACAAATGCCATGCATGGACGATAAGCACAAACCAGGAAAATGTATTGAGATGTTATAAATACATAATAAAAGAATGAAAGAGTCGCCTAATATTAGACCTATATATATCTAATTTGTGTATGCATGAGGACAAAACACTCATTTTTTTCTGCGCCTTTTTACAGTGACCTAATGGGGCAGGAAGGTGAATCTAATATACTTGTCACTCACTCAACTGGCACATTTACAAAAGTAGTTTCTATTTCATGAATATTACATAAAAATGTCTCATGCGCTAAAATATTAGATATTGGTTTAGCGAAATACGTTTGTAGGAACTAGAAACAATCATAAGAAAGAAAAGAAGCATAAGCTTCATACAAATTAATTTATAAATTTCATTAGCCGGTTTATAACACCTTATTGTAAAAAATAAACCTCCACGCAGTAATGTCGTCGGTCACATGGCCAGTTTTCTGCAACACAAGTGGATCTAGATGGTTTGTTTGATGTTTCTCTCAAGATTGCTATTTTATACAAGTAATTAAAAACCACTTTACCCGTTCTCAAACCACAACACTTACTTTTAACAAAAATTTAATTGGAACCTAAACGTAATTCAATCACCGTGTTTACAAGAAATTTTCCAAAAATAAAATTAAATCTCAATGTTTCAATACGAATTTACCAAATCAAAATATGTCCGCATTCTTCCTGGTAACGACATCAACATTAGCAATAATAACAATAATGATGATAAAGATACTCACATAGTCTGACATAAAGAAGGTACTGCATGGATGCTCTTGGGGTAGGGTCGAGGATGGTGCCCCGCATGGCCACATGGGCAATGCAGAACTCGACCACGACGCATCCGGACAGGATGACCAAGTATCCCACCACATGCTCGCGTAACTCAGACCAACACTCGGCTCCCGCGCCATCTCGACTCCCAACCACGCCATAGATCACCGCCAGGACGATCAACCTGGAAGTTAAAATGGGTGAATTTCCTCACAAAGGTCTGAAGATATTCGTGATAGTCACTGCGGACTGATGTGCACCATGAAAAAACAATAAATCAATAGATTAGTGATAAAAAGGGAGGGGGACGCAGTAAATTGTGCTCAGGAAAATGAAGGGGGAGCATTCATGCAGCCTTTTCTGTAACACTGACTTTCTTATTATTAACTACTAAGTAAGGATTTTGATGTGCAGACTATGTACTACATTGTAAGCACTTCAAAGCATTTCGTGGAAATACACCCAACACAGAAAACAATTATCTATAAGGAGAATGACTCCATCATCATCGGTCTTCTATTCATGTGAATAAAATTTTGAGATTATCAACGCCTAAAGTAAACTCAACGGAAGAATCACTATGTCATAAACTATAGAGGATAAGTTCCAAAGAAACATCAATTACGAGAGATACAATTAAATACAAACCCTCGATGGAGAAATGAGTCCAATGGCACCACATATTCAATTACTGTTTGGTTTTACTCCATAAGAGAATACATCCGCAACACAAAACACAACAACGCTTAGCAAAACGGAGTAAAAAAAAAACTCATCTGAAAATCAGAAGAAATGAATGGGAAATGAACTTACGTCTGTAAAATAAACCTACAGTGTTTACAGAAAATGATTTGTACATTCAGCTCTCTTTTATGTTATATATGAGGATTAGAAAAAATCAATGGGTAACTTGCTTTGCAACACACCCGGACAGTATATTACAAACAACAGACGTACTACAGTACCAAGGCGAATCTTATTTCTCTTTTACAATTTTTTACAACCTACAAAAAGAAGAGTTAGTAAACCCAAAAGTCCACAATACAAAAGTTATATGGAACCTTCCTGAGCCTGTTGAGTGCAATTCTCTTTCAGCAAACCGTTTTGTAAACAATATACCGAAATTCATCTATCACTCGCTTTTATTGCCCTGAACATAACAGTTCCAATTTTTGAAGGATTTCCAATAACAAATGCTAAAAAAATGATCAAACCATATTCATATCTGTAAAAAAATTATAACAATGTAACTTAAAAACTGAATCAGTTAATTTATATTACCAAAGCAAGGTCTGATATTCATTCACGATTAAAACTATAAAGTAAGTACGCAAGGAAACATGATCTTCAAACATCAAGTTCGGCTAATCATGAGACAACCTTGAATCAACTAATTATGAATAATCGGGGTGATGAACTACTCCCTCGAGCATATATGCACATTATGATTCCATAATTAATAAGACTATTAAAATGTCATTAAAAACTGTGTGGGAATAGTCAGATGTGTATAGATAATTAGAGAAAATTGTCTGTAGAATGGTTCTCCCACTTAAAGAGCTTGGTGGAGACTACACTGGTTAATGAAAGCAGCTGGCGGATCTGACTTTTGATATAGGCATGAGATACCATATCAAGCCAGAACCGGGGTCTGAGTCTAGCGCCATAAAGAAAGACATTTATGATTTCTAACCATTTGCGGAGGTGTGTAGCACTCTCTTAAATTACGCTGTATTTTAAGGACGGAGAGACTGTATGTGACAGCAAACCTGGATTCCAGGATCGAGTGATGGGCGACTTGGAAAAAGCTGTCATATTGTAATTTCAAGTCGATTGCACTTTTTTCTCAAAATCTAATATTTTATATCAGATTCTGAAGAATAATAAGTCACTAGAAATTGCAGTATGGCAACCATTTCCCAAGATGGTCGCCAGATAACCCTTTAAATGCCGAGGTATTGTTGTATGTATGTCCAAATAAGTTGATCATGATGATAATTCATGGGATTCGCATTGGTGATACTGAATTTGACATGAAAGATGTACTGTATAATACAGTATTAACCAATTACCACCCAACTTACTCAAGTGTAGCCCATCCTTTACATATTTACATCTTCCACCTATCTTGGATCCACATTTCGCTAATTTCACGCAACTTTGAAAATAGGGTCATGGGAAGTTCACACATTTTTGGACTTGTCGTTTTGACAATCCCCTTAAAATGGCACTGAGTTTCTGGCTGACGGATAACACCCTGATCCCAAATATTCCCTGCTTGATTAGCAACTATTCTAGCATGTGCTTTCACTGCATTTTGTGTTGGTGAGATTAAGTTGTATGACCTCTGCTTCCACGCAGAAAATAAGCCTTGCACATCTACAGAACTACAATATTTACATTTGACTAGTCATACATCAGAACTATTATGTTTCTCTGGAACTTGTAGATCAGACTCCTCAATTTCAGATGGGCACTGAGTTTCACAGAAGTGATGGAGATTCCGCTGCAGACATTTCACGTCTGCCATGTTTTTATTTTCCTTTACCACTGAACTTGATACAACATCACATTCAGTGGAAGAATATAAGAGCACTCTCTTTGGCCTTCGCTGGTTCAATAGAAGAAATAAGGTCTGGAGAGAAACCCAACGAGTGTGCTTCCCTTTGCAAAATATGAATCGCATTTTCTCCAGGCCTTTTGCTATGAAGCAAGCCATAAGAAATATGGCAATGACTATCAAAGCTCATGTTATTTATGTTTATATTTATATTTATCTTTCTTATTAGTACAAAGAAGCGAACCCCTTTAAAATGAGGTTGGTTAACTGGCGCATGTGAGGGCATTTTCTTCCTTTGTCACTGATTATGTTGCTTGTAGTAATTTTAGCCACTGCATCAGCATAGAAACGGAACTGTTCAGTTTTGCTGGCAATGACTAAGGTAGCTCCAACCTTTGATGGAGTTTTACTTTTATGTGTTGCTTTGCCCCTGTAGAATTTCCTCATTTAGAATTTGCTTCGGACTTCAGGCAGGACTGACAAAATACATCTGTTCTCTTATGAGTACTTCAGGAAAACTGTCCTTCATGACATATTCTTCTTATATCTTTGGTGTTTTCGGTGTTACCCTATTCACTACTGCTGTATCAATTACAATCATTACATCAAATTCTGGCCTTTTCTCTGGAAGCTTTTCCAACTTGGTACATGTATGTAGTTTACACTTCTTGCCAAATGAAGGGGGTAAAGACTAGTTTTGATGGTTGAAATATTCTCATAGGTTACATCCGTTTACCCGAAAATTATTTGAACTGGTCTTACCTAGTCTCATGATGTGCAGCAACCAGCTGGGCAGCAGAAGAACCCGCTTCGTAATTGTTTCAAGAGCAAGGGGCATTGTCTCTCTCACAAACTGATGCTCCATATCCCTATAACCATGGAGAACTGCTGTACTTTTTCAAAGAATGCCTTCTGAGCTTTTGCTCACTGTCTTTCTCTACATCCTTACTTCCCGATACCGTCTCATAGTTTACAATCACTTGGCTTTATTCTGGTCAAGCCACCATCCACCTTCAAAGAGCTTGTGGCTTCCTCATCCCTTTGTTGACTACATTGTTGTTCTTTTTGGTCTGGTCAGTTGCCAATGAGGAGAAATTCATATCAGATTTATGAACAACAAAATTTCCTTCCTGAATTCTCTGGAGATGTCTGAGTGTTGCTTCTCCAGGCACATTACACCCCAAAGACGAAAAGGAAGCCAACATGCATAACTGGTACTGCTGTCAAATTAGTGGTGTATCAATTCTGACAGTGATTCATAATACTTTTTGCAATATCCTTTTCTAAATGAATCGTCATCATGGGAATGGTCTGCTCCATGTTCAGAATCAAGAACTAGAAGTGAAACTGAGTACTCTCTTTCAGATGCTTGTACTGTGAAACCAGATGAGCTAACCTAAATGTAAATGGTGCTGTTTCTATGTTGATAACTTTTCTATCCATGATATATGCTCCAAGTTCTAAAATGGCTACAGGGTACAAGTTTTCCTGTTGTATAATTAAATTAAGCTGTGCTCTTTCTGAATTAAGTATGCAAAAATATTCGAACGTGCCGTCACTTGCCCATGACCAAAATCTAATGGTTAAAGTGCAGTACAACAATCGAAGATCTTCAGGGAAATCAAGGAAGATGGTGCCTCTATCTTTGCCTGATTCTAGAACGGTATTCTGACTGTTGTCTCCATTCGATTGAATCTTGTTATACATTAGAAAGCCATGTTGACGATGTGGGAGGGGATCGTTAGATGTTAGACATTTTCCACTCACACGCCTGATGATTTTATCAATCTGGTAAGTTTGTGATATTGGTCGGTATGATTTCGGAGGATAACTTTAACCATTAGATTTTGGTGCTGGGCAGGTGACGGCACGTTCGAGTATTTTTGCATACTCAGTCCATATGAGAGAGAGAGAGAGAGAGAGAGAGAGAGAGAGAGAGAGAGAGAGAGAGAGAGAGAGAGAGAGAAATTTTTACGTACGATAAATTATTCTATATGATGAAGTTGAAAAGAAATTTTATCGCTGGACAAATGCATCAGTTTACCCTCGGAAACACAATGGTTTATGGGAAATGACAAATAACCCTAATGTAATTAATGAGGAAGCTCTGCTACCCTGTCCTGACAGAGTAGATATAATAATAATGAACTTTAATCATGAACTTATCTGAAAGATCTTGGTTTTTATTGCTTCATACTATATGGTGGAGTCAAGCCATTTTAATTTATTCTCTGAAATACAATATTCTACCAGAGTGCTTCATATTGCGGTTATCTTCACATGCCAAGCAGAATGTAAAATATTTCGGCTACATTTTCGAATCCATTTTCTACTTGGGTTCGTAACGAGTGCAAAGCCATGGCTCTCTTTTCCAATGTTTTAAAGGCAAGTTTGCAATTTATGAAGCCTCTTCTAAGCAGGTTCAGCGTTATTTGATCCTGCGCATATTTTGCTTATGAAAAAGCTCCGTGGAAGCCGTGGGTGAAATTGCTTCTCGGTTGTCTCATGTTTAATACATTCTCGAGTAAATCTTCTCTCGCGGAATTTAGCACATCTTTCAATATTTTTATCTTGCTTCTATTGGCACAATTTTTAAAATTCTTCATTCGTTTGCACATTAATACTTTTTGGTTCTGTCTCATAAGTTGAGAAATGTAAAAAAAGGAATCAGCAATAGTAAATGACTTATTTGTTACTTCTAATGTCATCCATTGAGTCAAAACAAAAGAATCCCAAAATAACTAAAAGAAATAATACTAATCCTGGCGCTTCCACAAAGCTTTCAAGTCATTTACGTTTAATGAATTAAGAGAGAGAGAGAGAGAGAGAGAGAGAGAGAGAGAGAGAGAGAGAGAGAGAGAGAGACCTTACAAGGATGGAGGCCTTTAACCCAAAGGGTAATCTCAATCAACTAACGATAATGAAGCTGCAACGGGAAAAGGAGGTGGAACTTCTCATTTGACAGGAGGACGGAGAGATGGCAAGGGGAGGAGGAGGAGGAGGAGGAGGAGGAGGAGGAGGCAGAAGATCCAATTCCCTCTTAGGGGAGCATCAAAAGGTCATGGCCATCCAAAGGAAATGAGCTGCTCCCAAAAGGCAAACGTATATCACCAGAAGAGGACATTTCACACTCGCCGCCCATCATCAACGGCGTCTCTTGGAAGAGCAACAATAATATTCTCCAAATCCAATTCGGTGCAACAATAATACATTCCCAAATCCAATTTTCACTATAAGCAATTTGTCACCGGAGCAGACGATTTCAATTTCCTCCTTGACAAATATTAATGATGCAGTTACCGCCCTTGGCACTGATACTAACTAAGTGACAAACAACAAATGCAATTAGGCTTTTCCGCAAACGGATACAGCCAGAAATTTCCCAAGCTACAAAGGAGAATCGGAGTTGTCGAATTTAACCATGTAAATGAAAAGGGAAACAATAACCTTTCATTATCAAGAGACACTTCCATTGTCCTTAATAAAGAGCAAAAATCACAAGAGTGTTCGGAGACCACAAACTTCCGCCAAGGCTATGTAATACAGACCGCAACTCGTCCCCTCTCAGAAAACGTTACATTCCTATGTCTCCCAAAATCGAACCACTTGTTGCCGGTCGCAGGGAAACCTTTGGTGAGAATTTCGTCAAAATCCACGCGTAACCTTCCTGTTGAATCCTTTCAGCAAACAGACAAAGAAAAGGACATACAGAGAGACAAACTAAACCGAAGTTAGCACTAAAGACATCTCTGTAGATGTTGCTCCTTTTCTAAGCCGATGTCTAACCCGGCAAAGCCGTCAGTTGCCAAGTTATGAAAGAAATTTGTGAAGATCTCTTCAATGACTTTTTATGAGGGGTTGACGAATTTATGAAAATATTTACTTTACATAAAAATAATTATAAAGAAATCAAATGACGACAACTAAGGTTAAGCCCTCTATTTTCTGATATGTAAAATAAGTATTGGCGCAGATTTCGCTACCACTCTTACTAAATCCATTAAACGAAAAGTATTTACACTTCACTTATGGAAACTATAATCTTTACTTGTGACCCTTGTTTTTTATCGAGTAATAACAATAAAAAAATGCACTTAACGCAAAGAACGTGAAAGTGGAGTTACCTTCATCATTCCAAAATGATTTAAGGGATATTTCTTCAAAACATGGAATCAGTAAACCTGACATAAAAACCTGTAGGCCATTAAGAGCAACGCAAATTCTCATTGCAAAGACATTCCTTTTACTTTTTCTAGAATAACCAATGTGGTATCAATGACATCAACATTTATCAAACGACACAGCACTTTGCTATATATTTGTCTCATGGCACCTGAATTCTTAAAGCCAATTTTCATTACTTAATTTCACCATAACACAGTAAAAGGTAGGTTTATTGAGAATGGAATAACGCAGGTTTGCGTGTAGCTTTCTTGATATTATCCTATGCACAAAACAATTTCGTAGCATCTCATTCTGTAACTACCCTCCTTCTCTCTTGTACTGCACATGCGCATGCAAGAAAATACGCTTTTTTACCAGCAATATAGTGCTGAACGACAATCATTTAAAAAAGTTTTGTTTTATTCAATGCAAAGAAAATGAATGTCCATTTCTCCATAAACTTGACACAAATATAAATTAACCAGCACCAGACGAGATGCGATTCGTAAACCTACTGTAACTACTGGGAAGGGGAGAATGAGCAACAGACAATTTTTGTTAAAACTATAAAAACTTTACCTACCCATTTGCGTAATACTGACAGTATTACGAAGAAGACAGATGGCATAAGAACGCAAATAAAGTATAATAATTATTACGAGTTTATCATGGTACCAACAATGAGGTCATGTAAAAGAAAAAAAAACGATAAAACTGCCTTTGTATATCAAAAATAAATCACAAAAATCAACAATCATACAGAGTTAATTATGCATTTTGTTCTGATTGTAAATACAATGAGTAGATTATACATAAACTGTGGATTGCAATAAAAATGTTCTTACAGGCAGTCTTTCATCACTTCGCGGATTCTCATCTGTTCATTTAACTGGGCGACAAATTGTCAATATTTTCCGTAGTGCAGAGACTGGCAGAGATTTTATAACCTAAATAAAAACATTCTTCGGAGGAAGTAAATAAGTAACTTTAGATATGTAACCGAAGTATCTTTTACATGTAAGTTTGATTAAACACTTATATTTGCTGCTGGACCATCATTTTAACACAGCGTCCTCATTCATGAAACGAAGTCACCCAATAACAAGGACACTCAGTGTGAGACGCTTCAAGTTTTTTTTGACGATATAAGTCAACATTGAAGCTACGCTCAGGTTAAAGCTAACATTTACTCAGTATATTTATCAATTAGCTCCGTAATATTTCATCCCATAATTTAAAATCCGAGAGCCCGTTAGCACTGATATGGAAAAATGCGTTCGTGATGTTTACCTCAGGGACAGAAAATGTTCAACACGTGTGAAATGTGTGAAGTCATTAGAGACAAATCCCAGCACTGGAATCTCACCATGAAAGATGCTGTATATATATATATATATATATATATATATATATATATATATATATATATATATATATATATATATATATATATATATATATATATATATATATATATATATATATATATATATATATTATATATATATATATATATATATATATATATATATATATATATATATATATATATATATATATATATATATATATATATACATATATATATATATATATATATATATATATATATATATATATATATATATATATATAAATACAAATATATATATACATATATATATATATATATAATATTTACCTGAAATATAACGCTCTTCCATTCTCTCTTTGAGTTATTGATATACGAATTTCCTTTTCACACGCATATCCAAACACACACACTCATTAATATATGTATATTTATGTATGTATGTATGTGTATATATACGTGTATATAATGTATTGTGTGTATATGTGGGAGAAAATATAAAAAATAATGAATGTACATAGAAATGGTTTACACTTACTTACAGTACGAATTAAAACTAAACTAATGCCTTGCAATTTATATATGAAACCAGCTATATTTAAGGACGCTATAAATATGAACTGAACGTTTAGCATGAAAATTATCAGTGAACGAGCACTTTTAAGAATAATAAAGTAACGTAGAAGTTTCGAATTCTTTACCATATGAATGAAAGTAATCAACGAAAAGGAATAAGGTCTTTAGCATTAAACATTATATATTGATCTAATATAACTATTATAACGACGGTACTGTTTGGTAAAAATCAGAAAATTATATGATGGTTAATAACATCGTAACAAAAAAAAAAAACTATTTACGGACAGTAAATGATCCTCGTGAGGGAGAAATGACAGAAAATTTGACCTATTTCTAAAATCAACAGCTCAGAGGAATTTCCCTATCAGCTCTCACTTTCTTTTTAATATATTACACTATGTTATAATTTCTTTACCACAGTTCAGAATATCATATCAGAATACTTCTTAATGTAACAAGAGACTGAAATAATTTAGAGAGAGAGAGAGAGAGAGAGAGAGAGAGAGAGAGAGCTTTTATCGAAGTGGTATCCGATTCTAACCACGTATTTGCCAAGATTTGTCGATGAACGTGGAATTCTGAAGGGGCATTTAGAAGTGCTTTTGGAAATAAAAACATTTACCGGACACATATACAATGAGACAACGAAAAGGCCTCCAGGATTTCAGGGACATTTAAGCAACTGGATTTCTCCGCTTCCCACATATTTGGTCTTCAATGATTTAACAATCACTTTTAACTTCAGAATGTTAAGATGTACAAATAATGTAACATAAAAAGTGGAACTGACCATTGCTGATGATACTTAATATACACGTTTTATACGTGTACAGAATAAAATAAATATGACAGTTACACTATACAAAACAAATATATATAAATATATATATATATATATATATATATATATATATATATATATATATATATATATATATATATATATATATATATATATATATATATATATATTGCTACAGACATTCATGAATTGCATGCCTGTGTTTAGCTTTCTGATTAAAATAACGCATTTTTCTTTGTTTTGCGATAAAGTTTATACCAGCTGGGAGAAAACAGGAAGCAAGACACCACTCCTGTGCCCATTAGCGATTAGCTACAGTACGCCATTCTCACATTAAGAGTTCTACCTCTCTCACTGCCAAACAACTCCCCCTTTGTCCCCTGTTTCTTTCGTTGTGCTGGCGATTTGATTTCTCTTTCACCTAACAGACGCCACCAAAAATCTGGCAAATTAACGGTCAGGCACCGGAGGTGCCCTATGAAGGAATACAAGGCAGCTCGGAAAGCGCGCTGTATATAAGAACAGAGGTCACTGCTGTCCAGTCTATTCTAGCAGAGTGTCACGATGCAAGAATCGTTCCAGGTTCTTTCAAACTCTAAACAACGTTTCGACACCAGCAATTGAAATATGGGAAATGAATATAAGAAGAAACTCTCACAACACTATAACACATTTATTCACAACCTTATTTACAAAGGAAACGAAACATTGTTTCCCCTTTGATCCAAATCAATGTAACACTAAACAAAATAAATCTAAGCACTTATAGATAGGGGCAACAGGTTGCAAGGTAGAGCAATCTTAATACTTATATGGTGAGTTGGTGAGTTATCCTTTCGTGGCTGGGATTTCAGCTGAGGAGATGATGCTGGCACATTGACCTCGGGCTTGAAGACGTCACAGAAGGGCGGCTGGGAACTCAGCAGAAATGTTGCTGGTATGATGACCACGGGCTTGTAGACGTCACTAAAAGGATATCTAAGATGAGGCAGCAAATGCTGTTTTCTTCAAGAATCTGGAGATTGTGCAAATGGAGGGCAGGAAGGGCTGACTACTTCACGTTGTCACATGCAGGAAGGGCTGACTACTTCACATTGCCACAGGCAGGAAGGGCTGACTACTTCAAGTTGTCACAGGCAAGAAGGGCTGACCACTCCACGTTGTCACAGGCAGGAAGGGCTGACTACTTCACGTTGTCACAGGCAGGAAGGCTCGCTGCTTCACCTCGTCTCGAACATGGAGGGCTTAGGGACTTCTCATCACAAGCAGGAAGGGCTGGCTGCTTCTCTTAGTCTTGGGCAGGACAAGATTTTATGGAGAAGAGTTAGGGGCATCTGAAGGGGATACTCCCATCGGAACCTTGCTTTGTCAGACTTCTGAGTACTGTCTCTGTCTCTGTCTGTCTATATTTCTGTCTTGGGAGGTCTCTTCTGGAAGCTTATATACCCCTGTATAGGCAGAGCTGATGACGACAATCATTATTCCCATATAAGGAGTTTTTTGATTTTCTGCACAATGATTGGTTCTTAATAACCGCCCACTTCTGGTCATGCCATAGACAAGTCTAGATCAAATTTTCTGATACAATGTGGACCGAATATTGCGCCATGTTACAAAGGCATGGCATGAGATATCACGTGGAGTCATTTCCACAAGAAAAGGTTTTCATCGACTTGCTGATTGTCCAGGACGAGTTGACGACAGGAACTGACTGGTGAGCAAACACAGGAAACAGTCACAAAGCAGTCACGTCTTGGAATATATTTCACCATTATTGCATCCACCCATGACACAGAGGTCATGACCCAGCCAGCATCTTAGACTGACCTTGTCGGCAGGCCGCATGCCTGTCGCTTCCCTACCCCCTACCCGCTACTAAGTCACTTTTGTGGTGCATACAATCCATAATCCACCCAAGGTCCCTTCATTGAAAGTCTGGCTTCTAAACTCAAGACATCGTCGTCCTACGGACTAAGGTACAGTTGGATTTGGAAATTGGAAACAAGGATGACGGGTCATTAAAAGCTAATACGGATGGTAGAAGACTACAAATGAGGCAAAGTTCACCCAGAAATTATATGACACGCTATAGTAGGCTAAGAAGTAATGCAAATACTGTACCATTGATGTGCGGCTATACATACTGTAAATCACCTGTTTCTATTGTAATATTTTTTATTCTAGTGTCTCCTTTAGTGAGAAAATGTGTTTCTCAGGAAATACATACACTATATGTATTCAACACTCGCTTTCCCTTTAATGGGGGTCAGTCCAGTGAAGTTAGCAAAAATTAAAATGCGATGTTTCTGTAAAAGGGGATTAGAGAAAAGTGATAACGGCTTAAAAGTGGACGTGAGAGAAAATACTAATTTAAATAGATATCAGTAATTAATAAAATAACAGGGGACGTGTCCGAATTTACCTGATACTTTAAAATTGAGGGGAAATCCAGCAGGAAGAGAAGTGGAGACAATAAACAGAAGATAGTATGAGAAATTATTACACATGAAAAACAATAGTTAATATGATATACTCAAAGAGAAGAAAATACATGCAATAGCCATAAGAAAATAACAATAAAAGATAAAACAATGATAAAAAAAAATTAAATAAGCACATTTCTTCGTCACATAACAATAATTCACAAGTGGCGGAAAAGATTACTAAAGGTTTCTCCACTTGTATTCAGTCAGTGTACTAGTATCGTTCTTCAAAATTCTGCAAACAAAGACAATTCCCTAATCAGAAAGCCATCTTTATCCCATACCATGTTCACGCATGTGTCTTTCTGTACTGGAAATGACCTCGTCCCATCAATAATTAAACGAAATTATCGGATGACATATTTATAAAGGTCAGACCTCGGCATCAAGTGTAATTGGGTATTGATTCACCACCACCTTTCTCCTGCTTGATGATTTGGTGGAATGTGGATGTTCACTTCATTTGCTTGACTGCTCAGAGCTCCAAGAAAGTTTTAATAGATCCCGTAAAGATCCGAGGCCCTTCTTGAGAAGTTCATTTAATTAAAATCAACCTAATTATATTATACTTATCTAATTCAGATGCTTCTAACGTGATTTATATTAATTTCGGACATATAACTCTTTCTCTCAACTGTAATTCTGACGTTCTAATAAATTATTTTCAGAACTCAGTGCCTTTCCCTCTATGGTCAGTTAGCCTTCAAGGATTTTACCGTGAAAAAGCAGCGTTAATCTAACTGAAGGCAACGCAAGCCTCTCTTTACTCTTTCGCAGGGAGAAATTACACAGGAAAAATATCATTCGAAAACACTGGTTATGGAATCTCAGGTCGTTAGCTCCCAGAAGCCCCTGTGCTGTCAAATGTTTTAATCATGGTTAATATGGAAGGTGGTCAATAATTACTTCGTTGCCATCCGCTCCTGCTCAATAATGATTTTAAAAAAATACAAAAATTTTGCTGTAAAGAACAATTAAACTTACATACTGATGTTTATAAAGTGACATTTAAAAAAAATAACATTAAATCCATCAGCGATAACGAACAACGAAATATACGCAAATCAAGCGGCTCTTAAATTCTTTTATAAGAAAAAGAAACTATAAAGGTAGGACAACAATCAGATGTTAATGAGGTCAGTCCAACGGAGCTTCCTTCAGCATAAGCAAAAACCAAATAGTGAGCAGGAAATCATTTTTAGCCGAGCCATGTCTTTTTACTGCGTTACATGCCATTTAATTCAATGCACAAAACACCCAGAAACCTTTGTTTCATAAAAAAAACGATGGCGACGCACCTAATCGCATCATGTCATCTAAAAAGGGCCTTTGATAGTCGGTATAATTTATGCATTAGATCTCCCTTTCCTGACACTTTTTTTTTATTTATTTGTTTGTTTCTTACTCTATTCCCCCACCGTCGTCTTCCCTCCTCTCACTTTGGGTCTTGCGCGATAAAGATGTTTAATGTGTATCTGAGAGTCTCTCTGCATAAAAATAAAAGCAAGAACAGGGCGTGAAATACAGGAAAATCTTACTTTAAAATGTTATTCTCATGAAATAAAAATTAATTTTCTTTAGATACTCCTGTTCGTCTTCAAATTCCTTTTTCACCGTATAAGCGAGAAGACCTTAGGACTCGCATTGGTCTCTTTCCAACCAAGTGCAAAAGGAGGACTGACAAACAGGGAGAAAAGACGAGAGGAATAGTGAAACCATAGCTGTCAAAGTAACATCAAAGGAGTAACCTTAACACCACGACTACGAAAGTGTCCCGGTTTCAACGAACAACTCCCACTCACAGATTACTAGCCCCACTTTCAGAGTAGAGGAGGAAACAGCAGCTAATTAGGTTATCTGCCGTCGTGAATGCGTTGGTCACTGACACCAGAAAGCACAATTTTGTCAGTAAGATGGGTAAAATGCTTCATAAACAGGACTAACCAAATTAAGATACTAAAAGAGGAAGAAAGAGGTTTATGGAGAATCTGGTAACCCTCAGCCGGGAAGCAACATCCACTTTTATTTGCTGATTATATTAACTACTACAAATTTTTCCTATAAACTTAATTACAGACACCAATGAAAGGGTTCTTGTAGCCGTATCGGGTGTAATGACAACACAAATTTTAACAATAAAACAACCTAATAACGAGACTAGTTTATTTCTATAAAACCACCATTACTAATACTGCTATTACAACTAGCACTACTTCATCTAGTTCTTCTTTCCAACCGTTAACCCTATGCTGCAGCGTCGGTTGCGTTGATGTTTCCTCAAAGTTTTTCTATCGGAAGCATCTACCTTTGCAAAAACATCTTTTCTCCATAGGCTTCTTCACTTCATCACACCATCTAATCCTCTGCCTCCCTCTTGACCTTCTACACCTAAGTGCTCCACCAAAGCCATATTTACTCCCTATTCCTCATTCATTTTCACCACGTGCTCACACCATCTAAATCTTGGGTCTCTTATCATACCACCCTGGCACTTCTAATTTTTTGTTCATTTTCCACCTCGCACGCAGCAAGATCCTAGAAATTCAATTCAATATCCTCATTTCATTTCTATTCGCTATGGATCCTGTTCCTCCTTTCTTGATGCCTATGGTTCTGAATCATCACTGGTCTGATGTTTATTCGGCATCCATTTGTCACAAACTAACCCCCACCTCCCTTTATTTCCCCCCACGGTGATTTTAATCCTACTTTCAGCCTCGGCTTCACACCTTCCCTCCTGGCTTAAAGATGATCCTAAGTACTTGAAATTCTCTAATATCTGGCAAAAATAACCTATCCCCTGCCAGCTTACTGGACACCATAAGCTCAGCTTCACACACATTTACCATCACACCAACCCATTCATTCGAGAGAGTCCTGCCACTCTCTCACCCTTCTTTGCAATTCTTTCTGTGTTTGACGTAATCACCAGATCATCTCCGTTTAACATTTCCCAAAGATTTTCGTTACTAATCCCTTCACTCAATACATCCATAACGAGTGCAACAGAAATGGGATAAAAGCAAGTCGTTGATAAAACTCTAATATCAGACATTCCAGTTTTGCAACAGGCTGTTGTTACTGTTGTCCTTGTTTTACTGCACATCATTTCACCTAACCTCACCAACTTCACTGGCACTTCACCCGTTCATAAACACAAAAACACTATCTCCCTCAGTATTCTATGAAATACCTTCTCAGGGTCTATAAAAGAACAGATCTTCCGACTACCTTCCAGCCTCTTTTCCTGTAACTATCTCATTGCAATGACAGAATCACCTGCACCTCTTCCTCTGAAGAAACGGAACTTCCGTTCTTGACATTTGCTTTTTTCTCCCTCTAAAAACCTCTTACTGCTGTTCTTCACAATTGCTAATTTCTTTCTCTAAACAACCTGTACTGCTGTTCTTCACATTGCTCTTTTCTCCCTCTAAACAACCCGTACTGTTGTTCTTGACATTTGTTGTTTTCTCTCTGTAAACAACCCTCACTGCTGTTCTTCACAATTGCTCTTTTCTCCCTCTAAAAAATCCGTGCTGCTTTTCTTCACAATTGCTCTTTTCTCCCTCTAAACAACCCATACTGCTGTTCTTGACATTTGCTCTTTCCTCCCTCTAAACAACCGGTACTCTTGTTCTTCAAAATTGCTCTTTTCTCCCTCTAAACAACCCATACTGCTGTTCTTGACAATTGCTCTTTTCTCCCTTTAAACAACCCATACTGCTGTTCTTGACATTTGCTCTTTTCTCCCTCTAAACAACCCGTGCTGCTGTTCTTGACATTTGTTCTTTTCTCCCTCTAGACAACCCGTACTGCTGTTTTTGATTTCGCTCTTTTCTCCCCCTAAACAACCCATACTGCTGTTTTTGACATATGCTCTTTTCTCCCTCTACAAAACCCGTACTGCCGTTTTTCACAATTGCTCTTTTCTCCCTCTAAACAACCAGTACTGCTGTTCTTCATAATTGCTCTTTTCTCCCTTTAAACAACCCATACTGCTGTTCTTGACATTTGCTCTTTTCTCCCTCTAAAGAACCCGTACTGCTGTTCTTCACAAATGCTCTTTCCTCCCTCTAAACAACCCATACTGCTGTTCTTGACATTTGCTCTTTTCTCCCTTGAAAAACTGTACTGCTGCTCTTGACATTTGCTCTTTTCTCCTTCTAAACAACCCGTACTGCTGTTCTTCACAATTGCTCTTCTCTCCCTCTAAACAACCCGTACTGCTGTTCTTGAAATTTGCTCTTTTCTCCCTCTAAACAACCTGTACTGCTGTTCTTGAAATTTGTTCTTTTCTCTCTCTAAACAACCCGTACTGCTGTTCTTGACATTTGCTCTTTTCTCCCTCTAAACAACCCACACTACTGTTCTTGACATTTGCTCTTTTCTCCCTCTAAACAACCTGTACTCTTGTTCTTCATAATTGCTCTTTTCTCCCTATAAAGAACCCATACTGCTGTTCTTGACATTTGCTCTTTTCTCCTTCTAAACAACCCATACTGCTGTTCTTGACATTTGCACTTTTCTCCCTCTAAAATATCCGTGCTGCTGTTCTTTGCACTTGCTCTTTTCTCCATCTAAACAACCCATGCTGCTGTTCTTAACATTTGCTCTTTTCTCCCTCTAAACAACCCGTACTGCTGTTCTTGACACTTGCTCTTTTCTCCCTCTAAACAACCCGTACAACTGTTCTTGACATTTGCTGTTTTCTCCCTCTAAACAACCCGTACTGCTGTTCTTGACATCTGCTTTTTTCTCCCTCTAAACATTCCATACTGTTGTTCTTGACATTTGCACTTTTCTCCCTCTAAAGTAAACGCACTGTTGTTCGTGACATTTGTTCTTTTCTCCCTCTAAAGAACCCGTTCTGCTGTTCTTCACAAATGCTCTCTTCTCCCTCTAAACAACCCGTACTGCTTTTCTTGACATTTGCTCCTTTCTCCCTCTAAACAATCCGTACTGCTGTTCTTCACATTTGCTCTTTTCTCCCTCTAAACAACCCATACTGTTGTTCTTGACATTTGCTCTTTTCTCCCTCTAAACAACCTGTACTGTTGTTCTTGACATTTGCTCTTTTCTCCCTCTAAACAACCCATACTGTTATTCTTGACCTTTGCTCTTTTCTCCCTCTGAACAACCCGTACTGTTGTTCTTGACATTTGCTCTTTTCTCCCTCTAAACAACCCATACTGTTATTCTTGACCTTTGCTCTTTTCTCCCTCTAAACAACCCGAACTGCTGTTCGTGACATTTGCTGTTTTTTCCCTTTAATGTACCTGTACTGTTGTTCTTGGCATTTCCTCTTTTCTCCCTCTAAACAACCCATACTGCTGTTCTTGATGTTTGCTCTTTTCTCCCTCTGAACAACCCGTACTGTTGTTCTTGACATTTGCTCTTTTCTCCCTCTAAACATTCCGTACTGTTGTTCTTAACATTTGCACTTTTCTCCCTCAAAAGTAAACACACTGTTGTTCTTGACATTTGTTCTTTTCTCCCTCTAAAGAACCCATTCTGCTATTCTTCACAAATGCTCTTTTCTCCCTCTAAGCAACCCATACTGCTTTTCTTGACATTTGCTCTTTTCTCCCTCTAAACAACCCGTACTGCTGTTCATCACAATTGCTCTTTTCTCCCTCTACACAACCCATACTGTTGTTCTTGACATTTGCTCTTTTCTCCCTCCAAACAACCCATACTGCTGTTCTTCACATTTGCACTTTTCTCCCTCTGAACAACCCGTACTGTTGTTCTTGACATTTGCTCTTTTCTCCCTCTGAACAACCCGTACTGTTGTTCTTGACATTTGCTCTCTTCTCCCTCTAAACAACCCACACTGTTATTCTTGACATTTGCTCTTTTCTCCCTCTACACAACCCGAAATGCTGTTCTTGACATTTGCTCTTTTCTCCCTCTAAACAACCCATGCTGCTGTTCTTGACATTTGCTCTTTTCTCCCTCTAACCAAGCTGTACTGTTGTTCTTGATATTTGCTCTTTTCTTCCTCTAAACAACCCGTACTGCTGTTCTTCACATTTGCTCTTTTCTCCCTCTAAACAACCCGTACTGCTGTTCCTAACATTTGCTCTTTTCTCCCTCTAAACAGCCAGTACTGTTGTTCTTCACAATTGCTCTTTTCTCCCTCTAAACAACCCTTACTGTTGTTCTTCACATTTGCACTTTTCTCCCTCCAAACAACCCATACTGCTGTTCTTCACATTTGCTCTCTTCTCCCTCTAAACAACCCATACTGTTATTCTTGACATTTGCTCTTTTCTCCATCTACACAACCCGAAATGCTGTTCTTGACATTTGCTCTTTTCTCCCTCTAAACAACCCATGCTGCTGTTCTTGACATTTGCTCTTTTCTCCCTCTAAACAACCCGTACTGCTGTTCTTGACATTTGCTCTTTTCTCCCTCTAAACAAGCTGTACTGTTGTTCTTGATATTTGCTCTTTTCTTCCTCTAAACAACCCGTACTGCTGTTCTTCACAATTGTTCCTTTCTTCCTTTTAACAACCCATACTGTTGTTCTTGACATTTGTTCTTTTCTCCCTCTAAACAACCCACACTGCTGTTCTTGACATTTGCTCTTTTCTCCCTCTAAACAACCCGTACTGCTGTTCTTGACATTTGCTCTTTTCTCCCTCTAAACAATCCGTACTGCTGTTCTTGACATTTGCTCTTTTCTCCCTCTAAACAATCCGTACTGCTGTTCTTGACATTTGCTCTTTTCTCCCTCTAAACAACCCGTACTGCTGTTCTTGACATTTGCTCTTTCCTCCCTCTAAACAACCCGTACTCTTGTTCTTCACAATTGCTCTTTTCTCCCTGTAAACAACCCATACTGTTGTTCTTGACATTTGCTCTTTTCTCCCTCTAAAATATCCGTGCTGCTGTTCTTGACATTTGCTCTTTTCTCCCTCAAAACAACCCGTACTGCTGTTCTTGACATTTGCTCTTTTCTCCCTCTAAACAACCCGTACTCTTGTTTTTCACAATTGCTCTTTTCTCCCTCTAAACAACCCGTACTGCTTTTCTTCACAATTGTTCTTTTCTCCCTCTACACAACCCATACTGTTGTTCTTGACATTTGCTCTTTTCTCCCTCTGAACAACCCGTACAGTTGTTCTTGACATTTGCTCTTTTCTCCCTTTAAACAACCCATACTGTTATTCTTGACCTTTGCTCTTTTCTCCCTCTAAACAACCCGTACTGCTGTTCTTGACATTTGCTCTTTTGTCCCTTTAATGTACCTGTACTGTTGTTCTTGGCATTTGCTCTTTTCTCCCTCTAAACAACCCATACTGCTGTTCTTGATGTTTGCTCTTTTCTCCCTCTGAACAACCCATACTGTTGTTCTTGACATTTGCTCTTTTCTCCCTCTAAACAACCAGTACTGTTGTTCTTGACATTTGCACTTTTTTCCCTCTAAAGTAAACGCACTGTTGTTCTTGACATTTGTTCTTTTCTCCCTCTAAAGAACCCGTTCTGCTGTTCTTCACAAATGCTCTTTTCTCCCTCTAAGCAAGCCGTACTGCTGTTCTTGACATTTGCTCTTTTCTCCCTCTAAACAATCCGTACTGCTGTTCTTGACACTTGCTCTTTTCTCCCTCTAAACAACCCGTACTGCTGTTCTTCACAATTGCTCTTTTCTCCCTCCAAACAACCCGTACTGCTGTTCTTCACATTTGCACTTTTCTCCCTCTGAACAACCCATACTGTTGTTCTTGACATTTGCTCTTTTCTCCCTCAAAACAACCCGTACTGCTGTTCTTGACATTTGCTCTTTTCTCCCTCTAAACAACCCGTACTCTTGTTCTTCACAATTGCTCTTTTCTCCCTCTACACAACCCGAAATGCTGTTCTTGACATTTGCTCTTTTCTCCCTCTAAACAACCCATGCTGCTGTTCTTGACATTTGCTCTTTTCTCCCTCTAAACAACCCGTACTGCTGTTCTTGACATTTGCTCTTTTCTCCCTCTAAACAAGCTGTACTGTTGTTCTTGACATTTGCTCTTTTCTTCCTCTAAACAACCCGTACTGCTGTTCTTCACAATTGTTCTTTTCTCCCTTTTAACAACCCATACTGTTGTTCTTGACATTTGCTCTTTTCTCCCTCTAAACAACCCACACTGCTGTTCTTGACATTTGCTCTTTTTTCCCTCTAAACAACCCGTACAGCTGTTCTTGATATTTGCTCTTTTCTCCCTCTAAACAACCCGTACTGTTGTTCTTCACAATTGCTCTTTTCTCCCTCTAAACAACCCGTACTGTTGTTCTTGACATTTGTTCTTTTCTCCCTCTAAATAACCCATACTGCTGTTCTTCACATTTGCTCTTTTCTCCCTCTAAACAACCCGTACTGCTGTTCCTAACATTTGCTCTTTTCTCCCTCTAAACAACCAGTACTGTTGTTCTTCACAATTGCTCTTTTCTCCCTCTAAACAACCCTTACTGTTGTTCTTAACATTTGCTCTTTTCTCCCTCTAAACAACCCAGACTGCTTTTCTTGACATTTGCTCTTTTCTCCCTCTAAACATCCTGTACTGCTATTCTTGACATTTGTTCTTTTCCCCCTCTAAACATCCCGTACTGCTGTTCTTCATAATTGCTCTTTTTTTCCCTCTAAAGAACACGTACTGCTGTTCTTGACATCTGCACTTTTCTCCTGCTAAAGTACACGCACTGCTGTTCTTCACAAATATTCTTTTCTCCTCTAAAGAACACGTACTGCTGTTCTTGACATTTGCTCTTTTCTCCCTCTAAACAACTCGTAATGCTACTCTTGACATTTGCTCTTGTATCCCTCTAAAGAACACGTACTGCTGTTCTTGACATTTGCTCTTTTCTCCCTTTAAAGAACCCGTACTGCTGTTCTTCACATTTGCACTTTTCTCCCTCTAAAGAACACGTACTGCTGTTCTTCTCAAATCTTCTTTCTCCCTTTAATGGAACCATACTGATGCTCATCCTTCTTCACCATTGCTCGTAATCTTCATCAAGCATTCAACAAATGTTCTGTTAGTATGATTCCTCTATAATTACATTCTCCGCATCTCCCTTCTGTTTAAACACATTTATCATCAGGCGTCCCTCTTCACAGATTTGCCCTTAACAGTTCCAGTATCCATTCCTCTTTGTAAGACTACCGAAATACTATATTTTATTATATTAAAGATAAGCTCTCCAAATACATGCAGCGAACAAAATTGTCGATGACAAAGACTTTCACCCTACCCTCCGAGCCGTGATTTTATCAGTCGTCCCAGCAAAACATACGGGGTCTATTTCGAGAATCCCAGGAAACTCTGCTTTTGCAGACATTCTGTTTTATTAATACATCAAAAAGCTTCAGCTTCATTTTTATCTTTACGACAACTTTTCAGTATATTAATAGCTATAAGAGTCATCTGCCTTTGTATAGCCATGAAGTGTGACGACAGACTAGAAATGGCAAATTAGTTCAAACTTACATTTTTACCTCTCTCTCTCTCTCTCTCTCTCTCTCTCTGCATTAACACAGGTGCATAAGAGTGAATATATATATATATCTCTATATATCTATCTCTCTATATATATATATCTATATATGATATGCATTAATACATATATATATATATATAGTATATATATATATATATATATATATATATATATATATATATATATATATATATATATATTATATATATATATTTATATATATATATATATATATATATATATATATATATATATATATATATATATATATATATATATATATATATATATATATATATATATATATATATATATATATATATATATATATATATGTGTGTGTGTGTGTGCGTGTGTGTGTGTGTGTGCGTGTGTTTGTATGTATATATAGCCTGTTTAGAGAAAGACAGCCTCAAAAATGCCCAACAAAGGCCGTAAAAAGCAAATGCTGACATTCTAATAATGTTTCGAAATTACTTTAACAAAATATATCATGGAAGGAGAGAGAGAGAGAGAGAGAGAGAGAGAGAGAGAGAGAGAGAGAGACAGAGAGATAATATTATTCAATCAAAAAAAGGCTAATTAAGTAGGGAACACCCAAGCAGGTCGTCAACAGAGTTCTTTATTGTTAGAAGCGACGAAGCAATTCTGCTAAATTTGACGCCTCGCTCCTAATTGGAACGATTTCCAAGGCGAAGAAAGAAAATCAAAAGAAAAAAAAACAGCACTTTCGACTCTGGGCAATTATCCTTGCCACCTGGAAAGACCAGGATGAAAGCAGGGAGAGAGAGGAAGAGTTGCAGAGCGGAGGAACTCGGAGAAGGAAAGTCTCAAAAGAGGTCGTCCGTCCTCCATCCCACCCAGTGGCAATTATGATTAATTAAGAGACGGATTACGGGATCGAAAAATCGTCAGATGAAGAATGGAGATGAAGAAAGTTTTCAGTTCCCTTTCCCTGGGTTTTCATACCTGACAGCCCTGACTCGCAGTTTTAATAAGATTTCAATAAGATTATGCAGATTGATATCTTCAAGACTTTGGGTTTTTGTTTTGTTTCCCAACTGAGGATACATTCTGTCTCTTCACATATGGCAATTATTCTATCTCAGCAAATGAACTTTACTCAAGTGGCTTTTCTTCACTTAATGATCAAATCCACCACACGGATTGATTTGTATTTAAATAAACCGTCCGATGATTATGCACTGTCACTCCCTTACCACATATTCCCGCTTAATAGCGTTTGCCTTTAACAAGGCTGAAGATGGTATAACCCTGACAAGCATGTTTATAACTTTTAAAATATTACAAGTAAATAAGTTGGGCAATTTTTTCCTGTTTATAGAACTTTCTATGCGCAATTTTATGAAAAAAAAAAATACAACACTAATCCGTGCTGTAAACTGAGTTGCAGTTATTGGCTCTCCCTTAATACGGAATGAAGTAGTTCGCTCCTTTACAGATATCTGAAACAGGATTTAAAGTTTTAATGGTCTGAGAAATAAAACTGAACTACAGGAAAGCCAAGACTTCACCGAATGACTGATTCCTTAAGATGATATAAATCATTCGCTTTGCACTGAAAGCAATGTACAGTACAACGATTCCGAGTGTCAGATAACACGTTAATTCATCAAACTACCATTCTGTTTTTCAGACAAATTTGCATGGAGTGATTTCTTGATACAAGGAGCATTATCATCTGGACAAATCTGGAAGATTTTCTGCTTCGTCCTTTTCCATAGCAAATACATTCACATGGAACATCATCTACCACCCTCAGTCTCTGAACCTCTCAAGTTTGCATAGGGCTACTCACTTTGCAGAGCACCAACGCACGCGGATTGCGTCCTCTTTACTGTAGTACAGTGGTGCTGCTGTTTTCCCTGTAATGTTATGGATGTTCATTTCTCATAAATTTACTACCACAAAACGCTTAACCTCTCTGTCGTCATTATGTACCAGATATTTCTTAACCGTTGTTCATTTACGTATCTGCCTGATTATTTTTTTAATGTTTGCAAGCTTTGTTTCCAGTGAAATATAAATACAGTATATATGCAGTACGAAAAATAATGACAATAATGATATGATATACCTTAACCGATTACCTATGACTGTTCAAAAAAGACATCTGGGATAATGTACAAGTAGTCTTTTGTTCAATTTAATCTACACTTACTTTCAAATGAAAATGCATTAAAATCTGGATACAAAGTTTTTCATAACTGGTATTACAACCCAAAACCCCTAGAATCAATATACAGATGTAGAGCCCCATTTCCCATACTCAGTCTGGCAGGTGATGAAAAGGCGGCTGCAAGCCTAATGTAGAACTGTGGCGGTCACCCACACAAGAGCTTATCGGCCCCAAAACTACTCTCCTTAGGTTATCGAAGTACCCTTGGTGTAATGTACGCGTTCACTACCGTCAACAGAGTGTGTGTGTGTGTTATGAATTTACAAGAAGACTCGAAAATACTGTAAATCTGAAATAGCAATTCACATTCATCAGGCAGAGTAAACAAATGAAACAACTTGATCGAATAATAAACATCAAAACTAACAAAGATTGCTATACAGGCTAAGGTGAAAGATATTCCTTGACATAAAAGGTCCACTGCATACTTCTGAAATATCAGCAAACATTCATGACAAAAATCCCTTCTTTCATTCCACACAGATTGAGCCAATATAAAATCCAGTGAATGGAAGCCTCAATAAAGAACCAGTAAAGAGGGGGGGAGCAACTTGTTCTGCTGATGTCCACGACTTCATCATTATAAAAGAGGAGCAGAATAAAGAAGTTTCTTTTCACGCCATCAACCAGAGTGGAAAACACATAATCATCTCATTAAAACGCGCTTCCAAACAACCTTAATGAATTAAAGCGGAGCAGTTTTAACGATTCAAGAAATTTTGAGCAAATTAGCTTCTTTTACAATGTCGTTAAACTCTCCTCTTTTCATCACATTCAGAAGCGTATTTTGTGGAGCACGACTGTTTTCGGATTTTTAAAAAATTTCTGAATGGCAATCATCGCTATTCAGAATCATATCTTAATTGGATATAAATATCGCATACCCAAGAGCCCCTTTGATAGACCTACTGACAAAATGTTGAAAACAGGCCACATTAAATTTAATCTAAAGGCTTTCAGAAGCACATTTCTATTAGCTGGGACTAAATCTACAGAATATTTGACAAACACTTACCATACACAACCACCTTTAGTGCAAACGACAAAACGCGCATGAAATGAAAGTAACTGTTGATCGAAGTTCTATACTTTTTATGACAGCGAAACGCCAAAGTGCTGCCATCTTTTGCCCAATGCTGAACTTCGGTCCCTTCGGTCGGAATTTATGGTAAACGTATTCATGAAAGGCTGCACTGTACGTCGAATTTCAGGGGACATAAACACATTAAATTTAACGAACGTTCAAGGTGGATTTCATGAGACGCGTTCGGCAAGGGGCAAAGAGTTCGTTCTCTCGTGTTCTCCTATAAGCTGTTTGAGGAAGGTGTGCACAAAGTGAAATTAAAAATGAACAGATATGCAAGTCCATGACCTTCCCAATAGCATATATTACCAGGCAGGAACGAGCACACAAAAAAGTGAGCAGAGAAAACTAAGCGATTAGAAAAATAACAAAGAAACTATATTTATTTACGAGAAGGGATAAGCAATTTATAAGAAGATGAAATATTAATTATATATATCAACTTTCTCTGCTATTCATAATTTTTTCATATATATATATATATATATATATATATATATATATATATATATATATATATATATATATATATATATATATATATATAAATATATACATATATATATAAAGATGTATCTCTCTCTCTCTCTCTCTCTCTCTCTCTCTCTCTCTCTCTCTCTCTCTCTCTCTATATATATATATATATATATATATATATATATATATATATATATATATATATATATATATATATATATATATATATATATATATATATATATATATATATATAATGAGGCTATAAATTAAGGCGCTACAAAGAAAACCAAGACTGTAGTCGCTATAGAATTCTAGGAACAACTTCTTGTGCAAAAAGCTCCACATCATTAGCTACTTCCTAAATTTGCAAAGAAGTCTTATCAGTAGTACTTTGAACTCACTACATAATCTGAGCCATTTCTCTCTTCCCTTGCCAACACATTCTGGATTCAAGGACAACAAGTCCTTCCGTTCACATGTCTTCCTTTCCTCCTTTAGCTAACATTACCATCATCCTCCATTTTCTCCTCATGACCAAAATACTTCAGTTACTCTCTTTCGTCTTTGCAGCTACTTTGCAACATTTTGCTTTGTTCCAATCTCCACATTCCTCGCCCTTTCCCATAGATCCTTTCGTACGTTTCCTCTCATCCTGATATACCTTGCACATCGTGGTCAGTACGCATAGCCCAGTATTTCACACTTTTATCATAATACCGCAGGATTTCACTCATTCTCCCGCTAATTCTAAGCGCCTTTCCATTTTTCAACCACTTAATTGCCGTTCTGAGACAACAGTCACTTCCAAAGGAATCCCAGATTAATATAAACCAAATCCTCTCTTGGCTCATTCAGATTTGCCTCTTTTATTTTGAATATTCAAACACTTCAAAATACTTACTCCATCGATTCAGGACTGCGACTCCCCGTATGTTCATTAACCATTCTCTACGCATTTACTTTCATAAGCACAACTTTTTCAGCCTAAATAATCTAATTAAACTTACCTTTTATACCCGACATATTTCACCTTTGTTCACAGACTACCTTATCGAAACATCTTGTACACCTGTATGATTTCGTCTCTTCTGTTCAGTAAGACACACTGAATGATTTTTCCCCTTCACTAATACTTATAATTTCATCATCTCACCAGTTTCTGCTTTTATCCTCTTCCTACCACATATGAACAATAGTGCTCACGTTAGTGCTTGCAATAAATATGGAAATGAAATAGGATCTGACAATAACCGTTCCCTTCCTGTATTAATCATCTAATACTCTACAAACATTCTACTTGAATAACTGCCCTCAAAATAGAAACTTGATGACTCCCCTAATGGACTGAATGGGCAGTCGTAGGAAGCTTGAATTTTCTAAAATAAAGGAAATATTAGAAATCTTGGCCATTTCGTTCCACTTACTTTTTATATTATATGAAAAAATAATTGAGGAGGAAATATTCTCTTACCATATGAAACCATTATTATGAACTTATCATGATTATTATAAAGCAATTTTTCCGGAGGTCAGGAAAATGTTCATCTCTTGATCCGGCTTTCAAAACTATATTTTACGCATAAATCTATTCTCACGATTTGGATACCGAGGAAAATCTAAATTTTTAGCAATCTAATTGAGTTCGTTCACAACTAAGTGTATCGTACACATTGTGGCGTCAATAATAAGAGGGAAAAACACCCACATTACATTGATTTTCGATGGCTACTCATTCTCAGTTACTTATATTTGCAATCGTAAAGACAGGAGTTAACTAACAACTTCTGTCTTCTTTTTATTTAAAAAAATAACGAGTGTACATACCATAAACGTAATGCAAGGACACTACCATCAGGAAGAGGGTTTTGCCAGTTACATACGTTATTTTATGAAGAACAAGAACACAGTAGATTTTAGTGGCTACGTTCCTGAAATCACAATCACGATAGGACCGTCTCTTCCCATTTCTGCGAGGACATCTCAAGAAAGATTAGGATAACTGACATTTACAGCACAGCAGCGGTAGCCTTGCATATTATTCACTCTCGGCTTCCAGTGACTCATCTCACATTCTGTCAGTTGAGAAATCTTGTGGTGAATTATTTTCAGTGTCCCGAAGTGACTGTCGTGTACCTAGCGTTTATATTCACTTGCTTGCATGGCTCAATGATGATAAAAATCCAAATCCACTGAGCCTTGATGTTGAAACTACCAAGTACCTAAGCCAACAATTTAAAGATATCTTAAACGTCATAGCTTTCATGTTTATGTTTCAGAGTTTGGTCTGTAGCGCACTTTACAAACCACGAAAAAACTACGGGAGTAACTATAACCATGAAGGGAAGGGATTTCGTAACCTGCATTTGTACTTATAAGAATAACAAAAACAAAGGAATAAGGGGGTGATTATAACATCAACAAATACAAATGAATAGGTGTGAGATGATGATAAATACAAAAGAATAATGTTTATCTTTGTAAAAAAAAAAATCGAATTTTTACTTCATGCTTCTTACCACATTTTAGCCCTTTAGCCCCCTAAAGAAAATTATTACATACCATTTTCGTGAACCTTCCATAAAACTGAAATCATGTGAGGATTGACCAAAAATCAAAAGAAAAAACCTAGCAGCCAGTATCAATACCATCTTAGTAGACATGCATGCTTACAAAGATGAGGTGTTTGCTAATCTCAAATTAATTTCCTTTCATGGCTTAAAGAGCGCTGTTTAAGACTATACGAACTTCAGTGCTCAACATCACGAAGTGTACACAGACACAAAGTTCAGGTCCTTGCATCCTCATTACATTACTCATTCAATGCCATGCAACTTGTAGCATTTAATTAATCTTCATGTGAACAAAGTTACAGTAAAAAAATAAATCCATCACACTTGATCATTGTAAACTGTGAAAATAATGCCTTATGAATAAAAGCCAGACCCCAAACCCAAAAACAGAGGCACTGCATAGATATAACCATTAATCACAAAATCCCTCCTAGGTATCATCGTCATCATCAATTAGGGTTACGTTCACGTGGTGTTACAACAACAATAAATCCTATATGTCAGCGCATCAGGCATGCCTAACTTATATCTTTTCGGTTTCCTACACTAATATGTAGTAAATGTGCCTTGCAGTCGAGCTTCTCAGTTCCAGAGGTCCTTTTATTCCTCACACCATTGGACTGTACAGGGAACAGTCTTCCTGAGGTTGTTGTATAATTTGAACTTCAAAAGTTCAAGCAAAGATGTAATGCATTACTACCCTAAAGCAATTCTTGTATTTTATAATTTACTTAAATTTTTACCTATTTATTTATTATTTTTCCATTTATATTTTATCTTCTAATAACTAATCTCTTCTTTCTGTATTTCCTATTGCCTTCTGTTACTTCTTTCAAATGAATACCATATTCTTTGGAAGCTTGAATTTCAAGTCAATGCCCCCTGTAGGCTTGTTCCATATGAATAGGGTTAATCTTCTGAACAATTAATAATGAAATAATCCCCCTTCTTCCTCTGACCATCTGTGTAGTGAATCTTCCCTCAGCAATACCTAGATATTTGCTTTTCAGTTATTTCCCACAGCTCTTTCCTCTCTCGGACCCAGCGAAACACAGTCTTCATCCAGACTGTCCACTGTATGCACCCTTCCGAAAAAAAAAGTATACCTTAGTTTAACCAGACCACTGAGCTGATTAACAGCTCCCCTAGGCCTGGCCCGAAGGATTAGATTTATTTTACGTGGCTAAGAACCAACTGGTTACCTAGCAACGGGACCTACAGCTTATTGTGGAATCCGAACCATATTATAACGAGAAATGAATTTCTATTACCAGAAATATATTTCTCTAATTCTTCATTGGCCGGTCGGAGAATCGAACACGGTCCCAGCAGAGCGCTAGCCGAGAACGATACCAACCCGTCCACCGACGAACTGCACCCTCCCGAAATATCCATGTTTCCAATCTATTCACATGTACAGTCCAAACGAATTAATTACATTTATATTCTATTACTGTCGACAGCAATTTTCTCTTCAACGCCATTACATTCGTCTATATATATGTGTGTATGTGTGTATATATATATATATATATATATATATATATATATATATATATATATATATATATACTATATATATATATATATATATATATATATATATATATATATATATATATATATATATATATATATATATATATATATATATATAATCGACTTATTTCTGGCTACTTTGTTTTATCACACACAGTACTCTTTTGTCGTATATGCATGGTGCTTTTCATGAGACCTTGACTGTCTGCAAAATGTACAGTTTTCTATTCTTCCTTGGAATTTGTCAAATTCACTCTTTCTCCTCACATGAAGTATGTTTCAAAAAATACTATGACCAGTGTCTCCTACTATATTAATTTCCTGCATCCATTTTCAATCTACAACTGTCTGTCTTGCAAGTTAACATCATCTTTCTGTAGATGTATATCATTAAATTCACTTATGTTCACAAGTTATCATTCATTAACAGAAACCAGGCATTTACCAAATTAATAATCTAAACCGCAGCACACGAGAGACTCGAAACGCTGTTTCGTAACAGAATTCTAAAATCAATTCTAAAATAAATTTCAATGTCAGCATTCACCCTTCTGTCCTATTGAATATTCAAAGCATTCTGCTGTTTCAAAAAACTCTTACCCTAAAGAGAAATTGGAAAAGTAAAAATGAACGCTTTCTTTTCTACAGGATTTTAGGCAAAAAAATACTTTGCCGTACCATGAAGACTTGCAGAAAATTTTCGATCTTCTTTCGCATAAGTAATTCACATCAGTGGCAAACTACGAAGTTAACTGCTTTCTATCGGAAATTCCTTGGTTAAAAACATGACTGAATATGCGTGAGTTTAAAGGGAACTTGTCCATGGACGAGTTTCTTTGTCGTTCTTTGAGATTCAGTATATTGAAGAACGATAATCTTAATCCCTTAGCTGATAGCCCTTCTAATGTTTTCAAACGTACCACCACTACTTGATTTTTCTTTACCTTTGACCCTTAATTTTTATATCAAAATTCTTTCCAGGTATGCGAATATATATATATATATATATATATATATATATATATATATATATATATATATATATATATATATATATATATATATATATATATATATATATATTTAAATCTAAGGCAATTTCATGTACACTAGTCATGGCATTCTGAATAACCAAAAATATACCTCTGAAATTGTACTTGGGTAAAAGTTCAGTACAACAAAACTTTAAGTTGCCTTATTCCAACTTGCCAAATCATTTTCGATTCGAAAAATGCCTCTTACTCATTATGTCTGAAGATGGAAAAACATTTTCCTGAAAAATTATAGCCTTACAGGTGCAAGAATGGCTAGCTTATAAATGGATTTCACTGAAGTGTTTCCTAAATGACAAGAAAAAAATGCAGCAGCACACCCAGGATATACTAGTACCTAAAATCCTGGTATGCATTTCCTTCACAAAGGCCACGTTAGCCGAGTTTCCCTTCCAAGATCTCCCTCATGGATAAAGTTTGCCCAACAATCCTCCCGAGGGGATAATGAGAAATAAAACAACACGACACGCATTTCCATATTCAAATCCTTTGTTGTACTTCATTCAACAATAAGTTTCCAAGGGCCGTGGCTTCACACTTCCTTTAACCGAAATTGCAGAAGAGGAAGGCTGTGGGTTTTGGTAACTGGGACGCTAGCATGTAAGGCATATTTTTCATTAGTCGAGAACGCGTCACAAAAGCCATTTTCGCAGTCTTTTTAACTTAATCATGTTCACAAGAAATTTGTTCGGCAAACTTAATTTACATATTAATCTGGACACCATCCCGATCCTTCAAAACCCAACTAACAGACGCGTCTGCTTTTTACCAGAATCTTCCTCTGAACTTTTGAAAAAAGTGAAAATTGTATAATTTAAGAAAAAAGAAGGGAAAGAAGAAACTTCAGAAGGAAGGAATGAGAAAATAGCGTTCGCCTTCGAAGTCAGAGTTGGGACGAATACTGTAAAAGTTTTCACTTCGAGCCAAGGGAGTTGATTAACGAAGCAACTTAAGTTTCCTTTTCTATAATCAACCCTAACTTTTTTTTCGGGAGATTGCACTGCATGTAGTCCAATATATTATTGCTCTGCATCTACTTCCAATCTGGTCATATCTGAAACTGTCTTGCAAGTTAACATTCATCATTCTGTGAATGTATATTACTAAGTTATCACCCTAAACGGCAACACAGGACAGACTGAAAACGAGAATATTTCATCATATAGTTCTAAAATAAACTTCATTATATAATTAGGCACCCTTCTACGAGATGTATGGAATATTAAAAATTTTGACTTTTCAAAAAATTCCCTACCATAAAGAGAAGGACCAAGAGTAAATATGAAAGGATACTTTTACATCACATTCATATTTGGGTCTTTCAGAGTTAAACTTCTAAGAATTAATCACGTTTCCTGAAAAAAAATACACACACACACACACACACATATATATATATATATATATATATATATATATATATATATATATATATATGTGTGTGTGTGTGTGTGTGTGTGTGTGTGTGTGTATGTATAAAGAGGGAAAGGTGTTGCAAATACTGACACTATGGTCGACATAGACTAAACTACATAGACAGCCTGAGAATGGTGATAATCATAAAATTCTTTTCCATAATAATTAATGGTCGGGCAAGACGTCATCTATCAGGCTCTTGTTAACAGAGCGTTCTCTGCCAATAACGCTCCTTTGTCTCTCTCTCTCTCTCTCTCTCTCTCTCTCTCTCTCTCTCTCTCTCTCTCTCTCTCTCTCTCTCCAAGCCATCCTTCAACTTGAGAGCGTCCTTCCTCGGAATCTTCCTGCACCAGGCTCATATAAGCGCTATTTCGACCCGGCCATCCGCTTTCTTCTTAACAGTTTTAGAGCCCCAGACCACCATAGTACATATTGCCTTTAACATATTCGAGTTCTTGTCACCCGGCCCTTTCCAACACGTTTTCGCCTCTAACAGATGACCAAGACCCAGTAAGCATCCTCTTTTCTGTTCTCCTCAACAATTTCCTCCCGCTCTTCAAAGGCCATATCTCAGCCCCGAAAGTCACGACTGACTATGATTACAGAGTAAACTTACACTCTTGGCTTTCTGATTACTCTCTTATCACCAGCACTCTCATCCACTCTTTATTTCATCCGGCAATCTTTCATTTTCTCAACAGCTGCTTCAGCTCCAGCACGCATTCCAACCCTGCCATCACTTATTTTAAAATCAATTACCTTTATGCAGCTATTGTTCAAGCTTGTCTTAACTGTAATCTTCCCAAAATCAAGAGCAATCAATCAATTCCTGTTTTATTTACGTTAACTTAACCCTTCCCTTACTACAAATAAATTAAATATTTCTTCGTGTAGTAAGCCTCTGACTAAACCGTTATGACCAAACTATCTGCATAAAGTAGCTCCAATTACCAATTTCAGATCGATAACCTTGATAAGAACAGTCACCATTGTCAAAAAGCACGGTACTAACTTTGAAAGTCTGCTTTTCATTTATACTTCCCCTATAATTCTGATTTTATTCATCCTAATGTTTCTGGCATACCTTTCAATTCTCCACACCAACACCCAATTTCTGGAAATTTTCCAAATTCAGGAATTCTAACTAGAATATTAGGATTTCTTCCGGGCTATCCAACTGTGAAAATTCTATCCCCAGGACATTTATCTCTCATTAAAACCAAACTGGCGGTTTTCACTCTCAGTTTTCAAAGCCATAAACAATCAAGAGCTAAATCCACATTACACCATACTTCCAGAAACTTATTCATATATGCCCAAGGATGCAATATTCAGGAGAATTTCTAAGTTTCTCATCACCACCTTTCAACGCTCATAGATCTCATACGTCAAAAATATAATAACAAAATTAGAAATGACACAGGTTTCCGGTTCAAAATATCGGGATGATTCTTTACATAATTAATAATCTCTTTTTAACCTTCGCTTCTTTTACAAGAGCAAAATTTTTTTAAGAAGTTAGGCTAGAATGCCGCGTCTGCCACTTCTCGTCATGAGGATTTTTTTCTCGAGTGAAACATTTCTTGTGCAAATCTTTTAATTCGGACGAGTAAGTTTTTGTACTCTCTTAAATGTCGACATTCCACTTGTACCCAAATTTTCTACATCAGGACTAGATGTTTTCGCTAATGATGAAAGGCTATACTGAAATTCTCTCTCTCTCTCTCTCTCTCTCTCTCTCTCTCTCATGGCACTGCATAAAATTACATATGATAAGGTATTCCATTTACGATTACAAATCATCTAAAAAAGAATACTGAACATGGTCTGCGATTTCAGAATACGGATTGGGGTCTATAACAGATTACTTACAATAGTATCCCGAAAAAGATTACCTATCAGGTATTGCCCGCCAAGGTCTTCTAAAAGATTTTTAATAACTACTATATATTCTATGGGAGAATACTGAAGGTAATAATCTCCCTTAAGGTAACGTGAACATAGTTCCTCATAAGATTAATGGTCAAGACCTTCTTACAACGTCGAAACGATTACAAGCTTACAGTTGTTACCTTTTTAGGGAACAGTTCAAACCTATCAGTGGAAATATACCCAGACAGACTGTAAACAACACGCTTAATAAACAGCCCATACAAGAGAGAACGAGCAGTTCTTTCCAGCCGTAATAATATCTGATTTGATTTTATGGAATTTAGGTTGTCATGCCAAGCAGTGTGGCATTTTCGGCCATTCAGTGCAGCAAACAGTGAAAAGAAGAAGTGGAGCGTAAGGACAGCTAGATGAAAAGACCGGTAAAATAAATGAGATGAAGTACAAGGATCTCTAGTGGAACTTGTACAAAGAAGTAGTGGAGTTTGACTGTTAACATTTAATTTAAGCAAGCTGTTAATCAAAAACTCAAGTGAGACATCTTAATGAATTACGGTTCACAACTGTTTTTAACAAAATTCATTAAATATTTTTATTATCCGATAAAAATGACCAACGTAATCTTATCAAAGCGATCTCGTCGGGCGAGAGCTCTTTCGCGTGAAGTGACCAGCCTCCCTTCAAGAGCCTGTTTACTCTGTAACCAAGTAAGTGTTTACAGTGCCATCCTTAAGCCTCGTTTAGTTTGTCAACAGCCTAACCGAAGCTTAACCTCATTAATTTCTTCAAAATAACCTTGTTTATCTCTTACGAGCTTGACATTGAAAAAATCCTTGTGTACTTCTATTAACTCTAGCTAGCACTGGCATTTTTTGTTGCGTAGAAAGTACTTATCAAATACACAATTACATGAACATTAAAGTTCATTAGAAATTTTTTTACATGTACTTTGTTATTCTAAACGCATCTAACGAATGGTTGACACTCACAGTTCTAAGTGAAATTAAATTACGTTTCAGTGACAGAAGGCTTTTCATTAAATGCTTTCGACCTACAATGATATTTTTCTCTCAAGCAAATTAACGATAAACTTGCCATCTTCAGCTCACAGATAATAATATTTTCATTGCAAAACTCTACATGCTGCAACAATTTTCCTCTCGTGAAAATGGCACTTAGTATTTTTTTTCCATGGGAACAGAAGTAGGCAAAAGTAAATCATAAATGATAATACATGGAAAATAATCTTAAGATTTCCGTATAATCATAAGAAATCCTACAGGTAAACAACACAGGCATCTGAAAAAGCATCACGGCCACTACAATCAGTAAATGCTGCGAATATCTATTATCATTCAATTAGCAAAGGGACCACCCACATGAATGCGGTCAACTTGGCAGAAGAATGTTATGATTATACGGTTTATGGCCAGAAATAAAAAAATCATCGATTTACCTCTTGAATTTATACTTCTTAGTACACAAAATAGGAAAGTATCAAATTAACAATAGCACATGACCCTTGATAGTCTATTAACTTCAGAGAAAAATCACCACAGATCTTAATATAACACTGTTTTTCACCTAACACCCGATAAAAATAAAAATAATTCAAAGGGAAAGCTAACTTGATCTTTGTCAGCTTTAGTTAAATGATCCCTACCTGGTGCAAGATGGGAAATTTCTTTCACTTAAAGCCTCAAGAAAATTAAACGGTATGTATACGACAAGGACTGCAACCTCTGATGGGTCACTGCTTCTCCGATCAATAAGCAATGACCTCAATCTTTACCCTTGAATATCATTTTTAATAAATACTCCCAATCATAATATAATCAAAACTGACTTCAACTGAGAGTTGAAGATAAAGACTCATCCTCTCAGCCTACGACCTCGGTTTTTGGAAAATCAAGGCCGGTTCATGAGAAAGGATAAAGTTGACCTTCACTCTGAAGATCTTCAATCTACACTGATTGGAGAATCAGGTACAGCTTTCTTTACATACCAACCATACTTAAAAGAGAGTTAATGTTAATTTAAAGAAATGTGCTGTAAACTGACATATTTTATGGGGGAGGGGAGGGGGGAAGTTGAGTTGAAATTTAAACAATGACTGTTCGACCATCCAACGAAAGTGCATCACCCTAAAAAAAAATCCAGCAATCTATTGTTGGCTGGGAAAAGCATCAGACTGCAAGGCAACGTTTCGAGGTAGAATTCTATAACAACAAACAAAAGTTACAAGATATTCGTGCTGCTTCATGCATAGGGAAGAAACTATTGAATCCAAAAAGAGAATACCAGAGCTAAGCGAAACCAACAATGAAGCTGCAGAAGACGTAAAAGGAAAAAAGCGACCCTCGTTTCACAATACGATTTAACGGTCGGGAGAGAAATGCACACGATACAGCGGGCGTAATAATACTTCGAAAGAGGAAACAATTTGATATCATATTTCAGGGTGACCTTCAATTACTAAAAACCGAGTACTGAAAGTCAGATGAAAGTTTTCTACGTTCTTAAATTCGAAACTTGGAAACAACGGGCAAGGAAATACTTGGCCACTGAAGAGAGAATAATAAAAATAATAGATAATTGAAGAAGCCACGTCCAATGATTAAGAAAGCAATAACGAGAGTATTCAAGAAGAAAAATTACCAACTACCGTACCTAGACCTACTGCAGTCTTCGAAACAAAAGGTGTAAGTGGTCAAAATCGAAACGTGTGAGTGCAAAAGGGAGAAAAGCATACAATAAGATATCGATGATCTTAAGATAAATATATAAAAAACTGAAAGGTCTGGTACAGAATTACATGATTAACGTTTAAAATGTTTTAAACATGAATTTATTTAAATCCCAAAACTATGAAAATTACACACACACATACATGTGTGTAATATATATATATATATATATATATATATATATATATATATATATATATATATATATATATATATATATATATATATATAAATATATATATATATATATATATATATGTATATATATAGATATACAGTAAATTATATATATATATATATATATATATATATAAATATATATATATATATATATATATATATATATATATATATATATATATATATATATATATATATATATATATATATATATATATATATATATATATATATATATATATATATATATATATATATATATATATATATATATATATATATATATATATATATATATATATATGTATATGTAGAGAGAGAGAGAGAGAGAGAGAGAGAGAGAGAGAGAGAGAGAGAAGAGAAGAAAACATGAATCATTTCATTCTTTTTCAAATAAACTTACACTTTAAAAGAATGCATTTGCGACTGTGCTTTGCCCATTTACCTTATTGCCCAAAGAGCATTACACCTTTTAGCAGAAGTCACCCAATTAAACCCTCGATGCACTTTTCCAGTACACACTGTCGACCCTTGGAAATTAAACAGAAACGAGAAGACTACAAAGTGATGAAGAGCAATGCTATTTTAATTCACCACCGAGTGATGAAAGGCTCAGGTGGAATATTATTAAAAAGGCAAGTGGAAGGAAATTACAGGAACATTCCCGCGCGGGAGGAATGCACTGTGGTTTCCAAACAGCATTCCAGAAACGAACACCTTGCCAGACCTTCTACATGCGTATGGTTTCTGGCGCCGTAATTCCAGTAGCACCACTCAAATAGCCTCTGTATATCTGTTGTTCTTTAATTTCTCTTTTCCTAAGTTTGACTGCCAGCAAGTACGGAAGGATAAAGTCACCTAAATGTCTTAGGCAGAACATCAAGAGGAAAATATTCCAGCCCTGAGTGTCTGGTGCTGTCAAAACCTTTGAGAGAAAAGGAACGTTATGATGATGAGGAGGGGGAGGAGGAGGGGGAGGAGGAGGGGTAGGGAAATAAAAAGATAAATCATGATAGTGCTGAGAAAAGCCAATATCCTAAAGGAGAATGTTCTCGTATTCCGACCTGAAAGGAGGCTTCCCTGCGCTTCATGGTATACATTTTAACGACACACTCATAAAAACGAAATATGCACATCCAAATTTACTACTTAAAAAAAAAAAAAAAAGAAGCAAAAGGAATGGGGACATTTTCATAGCAAAGGCATTCCTCCTTTTCCTCTTCCATGTGAAGAAACTACTGTTTCAACAACTACAAATCTATTGATAATCAATGAAAATAATTTGACCATCGTATAGTAGAAAAAAAAATTTTTGGATTTGCAACACAGTTGCATTACCTGGTATTCGCAAGGTAGTCACTGAATGCACTTGAACAAAAATACACTTTACTGCCGAAGATAATCAAAACATGCATGGCCGAGGAGAGTAACACTATAATATAATTTTTTTTATACATTACCCGTTAAGCGCAGAATTGCCATGGCTCATAGCTAAAACTCATAAAAAGCACATAGTTCTCACTCAAAACCTGGACCCTGCAAATCAGAACATTTTTAAAACGAAATTTCCTCTATTGGCACGCCCTCCCTCTCTCTTGCATCCAGGAAAGTAAGGCAATCAAACAAGTAAGATAATATGCAAATAAACTTATTTTTACTAAAGTTACTCGAGAAAAGCGCGGAATAAGATATTCATGACCTCCTGAAATACTCAGGCTAGCCAATTCAAGGGCACTGGCAGGTACCTGAATAGAATTGGCAGTAACGTTTTCTTGGGTGATTTTTTCTAAGATAAAGTCTTTCAAAATTACAACATGAAATGATAAAAAATGTATATCCTTCAGCAGAAAATAGCACGAAACAAACCTCAACTTATCCAACCACCAAATCTGAAGGAGAAGAATTTCTATAAAACTAGGAAAAAACAATGCCCACTCTTCAAGGGCTATTTTTTACAGAAAACTCAACAAGATGTGCAAATGTAAATGGAAAATCTCACTAATGAAATTGAAATACAGAAGATGAGGAAAAGGGTCCAACTAAATGAGAAGCAGCCAATTCTATGTCTATGGGAACAGACCTCTTATGGACGTTTGTCTACCCAAGATTTACATATAAATGAAGTGTTGATCAAGCCGTCAACTGCGATTAAAAAAAATCATTAGGAGTTCCATTAGATCAGAGACTCCATCAGATTAGCATATCTGAGACATAGAGGATGTAGAAACATTCGGCACAAACACACACTTCAGAAACAACTCGATAGTGCCATATTAAGAAGCATAATAATACTGAGATTTTCAATACTCTGCATTATAAGCCCTTTTCCCCAAAACTCTGGAAAATTACAATCGATTTTAGAAAGCTAAGGAAAGAAATGCATAAAGAAAACGAATAACTCTATTCCTGTAAACAATATGAATTTATATTCAATGATGTGAAGTAAATTCTGATCTTCCAAAATGAACAGAAAGAGATAACTAGAAATAATAGAAACTGAAAGTGATCATTTGAACAGAGAGCACAACGTGAAACTGGTTAGAGAGCTTGACAAAATCTGCTTTAAGGTTTTAAAACATAGTTCCACATGCATTATTAGAGACAAAAAAAAAAAACACACACACACAAAACAAAGGAAACCTAAAACATTTTTCATTAATGAAACCAAAGACTTCGGATGAAATTTTCACTGATTATGAAACAAATTGCACATAAGAGGCGAGGCAGACTTACGTCCAGACAGTAACGCCTCTGGAGCAGAACATGAATAAATTTTGTGTGAAAACAACTTGGTGAGTCATCCGGCTATATCATTCTCAAGCGCGAACACACATACACACAAGCATACAAAACAACAACAACAACAACAACATTTATATATATATATATATATATATATATATATATATATATATATATATATATATATATATATATATATATATATATATATATATATATATATATATATATATATATATATATATATATGCACACAAAGAGAGAGGAGAAATATCAAAGGTTCATATACTGTCCGAGTGAAAAGGATTCTACAAAAACCTAGTTGCTCTTATAACAGCCAGCATTTTTAGCAAACGAAGACACGTTTATGTAATAAACCTCTCTCTCTCTCTCTCTCTCTCTCTCTCTCTTGAAAGGTGTACACGCTTTGAAATGAAATAAAATATGAAGACTTCACAAAGTACGTTTCAAAACATGGAAAATAAGCTTTCCTCAGCGAAACACTCTTACAATAACACAAAAAGCACCTTTCCTTTCTACCAGTTTTCCATGAAGTTTTCTTGACCCAGTCCTTGGAAAAACTTATCCTAACAATACATCTTAGACTGAGATCCTGGACAAAAAAGCAGAGCTTTAGTTAGCTTTTGTTACATGAGAGAGAGAGAGAGAGAGAGAGAGAGAGAGAGAGAGAGAGAGAGAGAGAGAGAGAGAGATCTGCAAGTGACTCTTTCAAAAACCTAAATCGATGCCTGATAATGGAAATCACAGCAGGTGAATAAATCCCACAAACAGTGAGGACCTAACAACGAGTAAAGGAGGGGTGAAAAGACCCACTACCTGAGCATGAATAAAGAGTGGATCAACCTCCAACGCGCTCCCAGAACCAATGACTGCCTCAATTCCGCATGCACAGAGGCTTCAGCACCGGAAATTATGTTAATGCAATGCAAACCAATCGGCTACCTTCAAGATAAGAGGGCTTTTGTACAGGAAACCTAATTCCGATTTTAAATCCGCACCTTCACTAGAAACAGCCTTAAGGTCTCCACTTGGTAATGTGAGACGACTATGTTTACTTTTGGCTCGTATGTTTGGCAAATGCAAACATCACCCATCGATCTTCTAAGTCCGTCATTTGTGTTCTTAACTAGAGCACTCTTCCTCGTAAGGTAAAATTCGCTAAGTATACCTGTTAGCATGTGCCCAAGAGCAAGCGTCCCCAATACTTTGCCCTGGAAAGAATCTCTCGTTTTCATGTACGTGTGCACTTCAAAACACAAAAATCTAATTTCTTCCGGGATATACTTTTACAGTAACACAAGAGGCAGCCCTTCTTCCAAACAGTATTTCTTGGACCTTGATATATGAGACCTCGGGAGGTTGCCGTTATGAGCTTAAAAACTAAAATTACTTACTGACGCTATAAATATACAGAGAATCACAACTGCATTTTAAGCCCCATAAAGAAATAAAGCAAAAACTGAGTAATGAAGAGATAAAAGGACATTTTTCCTTACCATGAATAAACACTAGATCAACCTTAAAAACGTCACCTGAACACGTGACTGTCTCGGACCAACATTTCCAAATGCAGAGTGGCTCCAACGCAGGAAATTATGTTAATGCAATACAAACCCAATATAGGCCAACTTTAGGATAAAAGGTTTTTGTTCCTTAAGCCAAAATCCGAATATCTCGGGGGAAACGAGAGCCTTAACTCCTCCACATGGTAAACATGGAAAGACATTATGTTTATTCCCGGCTCGTGTGTCT
>NC_089791.1:65512655-65530155 GCF_040412425.1 Macrobrachium rosenbergii
TAGTCGTCTTACCAGTGAAGCCCTTAGCCCTTCCTCTGCCACCATTACCCTCGCTGAAGCCACCTCTTTTACAATGTAAAGTGATCTGTTGCAAAGGTTCTTCCAGTCAGTCATACTGTTCTAATTCTCATATTAAACTTCCTATTTCCATTTCTAATTGCCAGTATTTCCATATCAATCTTGCTCTGCTAGGGCAGTGTTACGTAAATGCCTGTGTTTTAATAATTACATAAAATCGTTGTTCAATGCTTCTTGGCACCCTCTATGCTCACCTTGTCCTAGGTATATTTTACTGTGTCCTTACTGGCTTTTGATTCGTGAATCTCTCCGTTTACAGAGGGTTTGTTAGCCGTGAAAATCTCTCTTGAATGCGCCATGTGTCAGCATCGTCACACCGACGGATATACCTTCAAGTTTTCCCAGTTTTAATTAACCTCTCAGGCCTTGCATGCCTGATTAGTCCATTTCATCTTCTGATATTTCATTTCATGTAAATACACGCAATTTTAAACTTACCCTTACATGTTTACTTACAAATGCCTTGTGAGTAGAGCCCTCAGCTCATATAAATTCCCCCTTTTTCCTGGTTTTTACGATTTCCTGAATCAACAGCAGTCAGATTTTATACAAAAATAGAGGTAAGTAACGAAATCATTCATTTAGTCTATAACTGACTCATGGTAAGCATTTCCCCAGGTAAAATCGTAAAAATGGCGACCTCCTTGCCTTAGAGCTTGTAATCTGCACGTTGCAGATTAAATCCTTGCCCCCTTGCAACTTGCCGTATCAGCAACTAGCAAAGCTAGGTTGGGTGCAAGACAAAAAAACAAAACTTTTTGCGTAAATTCCGCATGCGCACAGTCAAGGCGTTCCACACAGTGAGTACTTTTATTTTATGTTAGGATAGGAAGTGAAATTGTGACTGAAAATAGAAATAGGGAAACATTAGGCAAGTGCATGCAATCCACTCATCGAGAAGAGAGAGTTAGTATCCGGTACACAAGTTTTGATAGCCCCTGCATGAGGGATTGCAGGTTTTTCATATAGGCAAGCTAGGGAATTACGAAGCATTAAAAATAAAAATGGAAATAGTGCATGTATTTCCTCCTTGTGTTATCCAGACAATTTATCATCTTAGATGTTTCAGATCCCACTTGGGTCAATCAGCAAATTTCCATATTGCTGGAATTCAGAGAGTTTAATCTCTCTCTCTCTCTCTCTCTCTCTCTCTCTCTCTCTCTCTCTCTCTCTCTCTCTCTCTCTCTCTTGTAGAGGTTAGGAATCCGTTAGGGAAACGCATAATTCCTCATTGTAGAGTAAAATCTCAGAAAGCGCAAAATTTGTTCACTCCATATTTTATTTGTACACATTCCTCCGTACAGCACCGCATGTCATAAATTCTGTTTCATTTCAAAGCGTTTCCATTCAATAATCACCCGCTATTTCATTCATAAGCGTCAGGAGTCTTTTTTTTTTTATTTATTTGTGGTTATCTTTTGTTTTGTTTAAAGTCCGCTGTGACCATATGGTCTTCACGTCGTTCCCAGGGTAATTTTGGGTAAGCCTAAGAGAAACTTTATCTTTGGGTTCCTCTAAATAAACCATAAGCAGATCAATCTGTTTGTATAAGCGGGGTCAGTCTCGGAAAATTCCCACGCTGGTCATTGCCCTTTGACCAGGCGACCTTGAGCTGTCAGCCGTGCAAACTCAAGGGGTTAATACCCTTTTCAGGGCACGTGTGAGGAAAGGCAAATTCGTACACACGTGACTTAGGGAAACAGCGCCAGTGCATAACAGAATTAAGATTTGTGCTTATATTAGAATTGGAGGAAAAGGCTCTTATTAGGATTGGCAAAATACGCACATTTATCAGTGTAACTTGCAAATAATATAATTTTAATTTATCCGTCTTTCAATGAACTTACCACTTCTATGAAAATAGACAGAAGTGTACTTCTAAAAACGGCTGCCTTTCTAACCCACCAATATGTATCACTACGTAAACCTTACCCCCTCCCCTGTGCCAGTTATCAGTGTCACTCCATTTTTTTTAGGTTTATGCTACGTCCTTTCTTTTTATTTTTCTTTATTTTATTTTATTTATTTTGTTGGGGTTATTATTCTGAGAGTATCACGACGCTCACTCAGTTCACGAACCTAACCCGTATCGGGACTCCCCTAAAAACAAATTTTTTTTTTCTTATCACAAGAAAACCCAAATTCTCGGGAACGGGCAAACGCACCTCGAACCAAACCCTAATTCAGCCGTGCGCAAAATAAAACCAAATTTCCCACATCCTCCAGGACAAAACCAAATCAGTTCCCTGCGAACAAATCCACTCCCTACGAGGCAAAACCAATATAAGAAAACTCTCGGGAGCGGGCAAACGCTCCCCGAACCAAGCCTTAAGATTTACACTATAGCTGTCAAGTCCGTGCGTGAATCTGAAACCACGTCCTACGAGACAAAACTAAAAAATCAGTTCCCTTTAGGCAAATCACATCCTACGAGGTGAACCAAAAGCCCCCAACATTCATGCAACAGCCGGCCGAGTCCGTGCGTGAAATAGAATACAATTTACGTCTTTCGAGACATTAAAATTCGTTCAAGAACAAACTAAGTCTTATTCAGACATATTAAAATTTGCTCATCAAGAACAAACTAAGTCTTATTCACACATATTAGAATTTGTTCATCAAGAACACACTAAGTCTTATTCAGACATATTAAACCAGTTCATCACGAACAAACTTGGGGTTTTTCAGACACCCTGAAATTTGAGTCTTTTCAGACATATTGATTTTATAAAGGGTCACACCCATATAAGTGTTATCTCAAGATGTCTATGACATCCAGAACCCAACAAAACAAGGTCTTCAAGTTCTATATGTCCACTGGAAAGGACATGGGACTGGGTCCAAGATAAGCTGGATAGACTTGCAAGAGAAGAACACATAAGATAGGAGAAAGAACAAGGATGAAAGGATAGGCTCGAAAAGGAGGAAAGGCAGTGGGCCCATGAGCTACAAATGGCCCAAATTGGCACTGCCAGCTCCTCCCCAGTCCCTGGTGCATCCACCCTCACTCAGGCTCGTACTTTATGCCCAAGTGGACCAAGGCCAAGCCCGAGGTGTGGCTCGATCGGGCAGAAAGGGTCCTTAGTGCCTACCCACTCGCTCCCGCCAAAGTCTCCCTACTCATGGGAAAATTCCTGAGGAAAGGGTCTAATTGCTTTCAACGCCCTCCCTGAGGCGGATCAAAGGAAATGGGTGGAAGTGCGCCAGGCGATCACAAAGGCATATGAAATCACCCCCTGAACGCTGGAGAGGCCAGATGAAAGAAGCAGGACAGACCTGGTCTGACTGGGCATATCAGGCAGACAGGGCCCTCTCTAAATGGCTAGAGTCCCTGGGAGTCTCCACTGCTGAGGGGGAGTTATTATATTTTCCCAAGAATCCCAGCCACCAAATGCTTTGTTTAAAGCTGGAAAATACCACAGTGCATTTTGGGCACCTGAGAAGGAAGGGCGAAAGGAATATAGGCCCCTCCCTTAAGCTGTTAATAGCCTTTCAACTTTCTCTTCTCGAACATATGACTGTGGGAGACTTTGCTTTCAGAATCCTAAGACTGGCCGGAGGCAGGAATGGCGCTGGGGAGGCAAATTAAGAGAGGACAGCTGGCAGGAACACCTGGACTGAGTCATAGATGGTACCAACCCCAAGCTACCTGTGGATAACCTCCTGACCCCTGACTGAAGTCATATAAGGGTCTCACCGAAGGAACAAGCAAGAGAGACATTTCTGGATGAGAGCGAGACATATCTCTCCTTCAACCCGCCTCCTTCAGAGAGCCATGCCCTACCTTGTGGTCCTATTTTGTAGGGACCTTTAGTCTTCTTATCAGTGAAGCCCTTAGCCCTTCCTCTGCCACCATTACCCTCGCTGAAGCTACCTCTTCTACAAGGTAAAATGATCTGTTGCAAAGGTTCTTCCAGTCAGTCACTCTGTTCTAATTCTCATACTAAATTTCTTATTTCCATTTCTAAGTGCCAGTATTTCCATATCAATCTTGCTCTGTTAGGGCAGTGTTACGTAAATGCCTGTAATTAAATAATTACATAAAATCGTGTGTTCAAGGGTTCTTGGTACCCTCTGTGCTCGCCTTGTCCTATGTATATTTTACTGTGTCCTTACTGGCTTTTAATTCGTGAATCTCTCCGTTTACAGAGGACTTGTTAGCCACGGAAATCTCTCTTGACTGTGCCGTGTGTCAGCATCGTCGAAGGATATACCTTCAAGTTTTCCCAGTTATAATTAACCTCTCAAGCCTTGCATGCCTGATTAGTACTTTTCATCTTCTGATATTTCATTTCATGTAAATACACATAATTTTAAACTTACCCTTACGTGTTTACTTACAAATATCTTGTGAGTAGAGCCCTCAGCTCAGATAAATTCCCCATTTTTTCTTGTTTTTAACGATTTCCTGAATCAACAGCAATCAGATTTTAAACAAAAACGGAGGTAAGTAACGAAATCATTAATTTAGAGTCTATAACTGGCTCATGGTAAGTATTTCCCATATATATATATATATATATATATATATATATATATATATATATATATATATATATATATATATATATATATATATATATATATATATATATATATATATATATATATATAGATCCTATATATATATATATATATATATATATATATATATATATATATATATATATATATATATATATATATATATATATATATATATATATATATATATATATACCTGACCTGTATGTGTGTGTGTATTTATGGAGAGAGAGAGAGAGAGAGAGAGAGAGAGAGAGAGAGAGAGAGAGAGAGAGAGAGAGAGAGAGGAGAGGTATGGGTTACCAACCCCAACTAATATACCAGTACTTGTTGCTGAGAATCGGAAGTGTAACACCGTTTAGCAACGCCCTCTAAGGGAAAAAGGCATGCATGTGGAGTAGTGTTATTTATGTATTAAGACACAAAGTTGCATATGGCTCATAGAAAAACTGTCCATACACTGTGATTACAAGGTTTCCAAAAAATATGTTAATCTGAAAAACCATCAAAGCCTCTTAATCGGCTAGATGCTGTCGTGCCATCCAGTTTATGCGGCCAGAAAAACCAATGGCAATCAGCAATGCAGAGGAAATGGATAAGTAATGCTTTGACGAATACAGTACACCGTAGGCCACTGATAGATGAACAGCTGTGTTTACCTGTTTTTCATCTATCCGTGAGACACGCATTTATTTATGAAATATATCTACTTTCAAAACCAGCGTCATTACCACATCATAAACTCACCTAATATGCGATGCAAATTTCAATCATGTTGACTAATAAGAAGTAATAAATACAACAATGGGCAGCTGATCATCCTTCAGATATCTTGCCCTTCAAAGACTATCTTCGAAATAGGTTACTAGAGTGTCAGCATTATGAGCTGATGAAATCAGAATGAAAATGTCTATACATGTTCTTCTTTTCAGATCTCTCAGCATTCTTAGGGCAGAAACCTGGGGAAATGCAAATAATATCACAATGTAGTGACTTTCCTATGGTCTAAACATCTTGGACCGAGCTTAGGGATGCCAGTTTATATGTCTGATGGCACTAGTCAGCTTCCCTCTCCACTTGTACATTGAAAGTCTCTAAATCACGAGAAATAGTCAGTTTCATTCCATTTGCTGCTCCTACGCGCCAGGTTCTGCAATTCTTATCTGTCTTTTGTTCAGAGTTCCTCGAATCTGCGTTATTCTTTCTAAATCAAAAGACCAGTCTAACATTATATTTTCAAATAGTCTAGAATATTTTGGTAAAAGGAACTTAAATAAATGAATTAATTAATGTATTAATCAATAAATATTTGTTTAATGACATGGATCTTTCAAATTCCTAAGATTGTCAACATAAAATTTAAGAAAACGTTGTCCGCGCAAGCTGACTAAAACATTCCGAAGACATATTAATTATATTAGAATCTCAGAAGTCACTGTCGAAACTTCGACAAGAGAGATTGTACTTTTCCGCAAGCTGTGGTATAGTTTTATATATTCTCTTTAAATTTACGTAAAGTGGAAATGCGTATTATGTAGAAGAAGGATATTATGTTTTGTTGTGTTTGTATTTGGTAATGAAAAGCGTTATCTTAGCTGTTTCGTGTGTTTAATTTTAAGAGTACGTGTAATAGTGCTTAACTACCGGGTCTCTTCATAACCTCGATACAGAATGGTTCGAGCTAGTGGGGACTCAAGAATGCAGCCATAATTATCGGTGTCTACAAATCCACTTAAGTATTCCTATTCATCTTGAAGTTAAGTTAAGTATACCTTAGTTTTACCAGACCACTAAGCTGATTAACAGCTCTCCTAGGGCTGGCCCGAAGGATTAGACTTATTTTACGTGGCTAAGAACCAATTTGTTACTTAGCAACGGGACCTATAGCTTATTGTGGAATCCGAACCACATTATAGCGAGAAATGAATTTCTATCACCAGAAATACATTCCTCTAACTCTTCATCAGCCGGCCGGGGGAATTGAACTCCGGCCCATCGAGTGACAGTCTGAAGCTCAACCGACTCAGCCAACGAAGGGCTTCCATCTTAAAGTACATTTAGGGAAACTTCCTTTAGGAGATATGCATAGCTAAATGTAAGGAGAATTTCTTGAGGTGTGCTTTGGATGAGGGTGGTGAAACAGATTGTGCTCACGCCAATCTAACTACTGTACATCGAGCTATGAGCAATTGAATACGCCAACAGTAAGTTCATATTGTTAGTTTAGTTAATATACACAACGCAATGCATTGATTTAATCACAATTTGAACTAGCATAAGAGTGAAGTAACCTGGGTGTCTTAGTATACGACTTAGGCTACGATTAGATCAGTACGTTTCGAATCGTTTAGGCTACACGATAACACTGATATTTGAAATGCTATACTTATTCTGAATGAGTCGTAATAGTCACGACATCTCAGTTAATAATTACGTTTATCAAAAGTAAAAGGGCAGATAAACTTCTAAAATTTATTCCTCCTTGTCAAACACCTATCGGAGTAAATGTAATTTGAATCTTGGGATCTGTACAAAACACTTGAAATGATACCATCACTTATTTCACAGACATCCTTGTGAGGATTTTAAATAAATTTGCATAAGTAACAGAACTGTCAGGGTGACAAACTAGTTCTAAATTATAACAATGCTGAACCCATAATATTTCTAAGCCTCCTTGGAAATTATTTTCCCATTAAGACTTCAGACTTGAAACTGCTGGGTTGATTCTACTTCGGCTATTTAAGAAAAACATTAAGAAGAAAGGGCGACTTCTCCACTCCTCTTCATTGAAATATACAGGACCATTCCACCAATAGGCCTATCGCCCTTAAAATACTGGCTACCCATAAAGAACAAAAGGGCGACCTAAATCTTCCACGATTTCTTTTCCTTTGGAAGCATGTAAACCGGAGGGCTGGTACCTATATTAGGCTTAAGGGCAAAGTGGCTCGCTGAACACCCAGACCAACTCCTCCCTTTTATTGGTTGTTAATCCTTCCATTTCTTTACACACTAGTAACCGTACGCCCCTCTTGAAACTGGCCAGAGAAATTTCACGTATCGCCTTAACTCCAGTTTTGTTTGGATAATTCATCACCACAAATTATGAAAAAGCAGGAGCAAATCTAACGGGTATGTTTATTCTTTCTTTATTGTTCAACGTGTTATGTAAGCCTTGTTGAGCAGACTTTCATTAATCTTCTTTACTTTTTCCACCAATCCTATCAATATACCATTAAACCCCTTAACCTGGGTTTGATAACTATAGTTCATGTATCTGTAACAAAAAGAACAGTAAGCACCGATAATTCAAATGACAGGTTTTTCCGTATGAACACATTCATAAAAAATACTTGCACAATACGGTAAAATAAAGCGACGTCCAGAACTACGACATTGAAGCAAGTGCCATGGTGGCCAACTTTTAGTACTCACAAATGCTTTGTTGTTTGTTATATAATAGAGAACATATGGCATGCAAACAGTAAATCCAAAACTATATATATATATATATATATATATATATATATATATATATATATATATATATATATATATATGTATATATTTATAATATATATATGTATATGTATATATTTATATATATATGTATATGTATATATTTATATATATTTATGTATATATATGTATATGTATATTATGTATATATGTATATATATGTATGTATATATATATGTATATATATAAATATATATTTATTTTTCTGTCTTTCATTTTTCTTTATACAAACTATGTTTTACGCTCTGTTGATGACATTTGATACACGCGCGCACGCATACTGACACCCACACATATGTCTGCAACCAGATCAGTGTCATAACGCCTGAATTAATAATCTCCGTATAAAAATTGTTGTTTCTTCTAATCAATACTATAATTAAGACTGCTTTCAATACAGATATAAAGATTAATCCACATCTTCCAACATTACACCATTAAAGGATAACAATGCATCATACAACCCAACTCCGCAATCATTAATTGACCTGAATACTTTTATAACACAACGCGAGCCTAATTATCAAAGATATCATCAACAATGATGGTATCATATATTTCTTACATTTTGATGGAGAATATTGCGCTTGTTTATTAAAAAAAACTATATTACGGTAACTACCTGATATTTATGCAAGAGATGTAAACCTCGTTTAATATGGGTGACCATTTTTGTCAAATGATGATTCTTTACGCTGTACGTTTGCAATGTGAGTCCTAAGTCACTCTACTTAGTAATTCACCTCTGAAATATATTAGGTGCAAACCAAGATATCTGTATCTTATCTTGGTTATGTCGTGTGAATCAATTTACTGGAACAAAAAAGGACAACAAGAAAGACATGAACTTACAAGCGACCTTCAGGTAAAACATCTGAACGTGACACCTATAAAATCCACATAAAACAGCAAGCATCTCTGATGTCTCTGAAATGAAGCAAAACTGGTGGTTGGCTAATTTCCTTATTCACATATAAGAAGATATCAAGTGATCTATAGACTTCTGCGATAGGCCAATTCCAACTGTGATTTGTCTTCGGCAGTGAGTTAAAACATTCATTTGGCCACCAAGAATGATGAATTTACGCCAAAAAACCGGCTCTCTCTCTCTCTCTCTCTCTCTCTCTCTCTCTCTCTCTCTCTCTCTCTCTCTCTCTCTCTCAATACCCAAAGGGCATAAAGGCTCCACGAGGGCCATAGGAATCAAAACCAAATTATACTATACATGTGAAAGCTACACAAGCTTTATCTAATAAATCTTATTACTTATGGATCCTTCAAAAGCCTTTATCCTTGACACTTACTAATCTGCAAGTACCAAGGTAGGGCATATTGTAAGTGAAACTAAAGGAAAATAGCTGAAAAGATAGGTCACCTTTTATGCATGTACAATATACATTCATTGCCTCACATAACATCGAAATTTGTGTGATTATCTGAGTGAAGATTCATTAGTAATTCTGAATAATACAAGCCTTGGAACCGAGTTTATATGCACAAAAGCGAACAGCATACATGAATATAGAATTCAGTGACAGCACAGAGAGAGAGAGAGAGAGAGAGAGAGAGAGAGAGAGAGAGAGAGAGAGAGAGAGAGAGAGAGAGAGAGAGCATCTGATAACGAAATTACTAACACTCACCGGTGTGAGCGGCGGCGGCCCTTTGTTCGTGACCTCTGACCTTCCAAACCCTTTACTTTTCTTGCAACAAGAAAACTTTCTTAATGAAGAAATGAAGTCCAACACTAACCCCCTCTTACTCAACGCCCACCCAAATAAATGAGATTCACGCCAACTCTTAAAAGGACTTCAAAGACGAGATGTTCGCAGTCTCAGTCTGAGCAAACAGCAATGAAACTCATAATATTCCATTACTTTTTATCATGCAAATTTATACCAAATAAGAACATAATTTCAGAAGTTCCCTCTTTTATTTCTAATAAACCTACTTCATATATATGACGAAATAAACGAAAAGAAAGATGAAGATTACATACTAAGTATTGTCGATAACTTCAGTGAACATGCTAGATTTGACAATAATTAGACTAGATCTATTTCTGTTATCTTTTAAAATCATCCACACATCATACTAGACGGAAACAGATTATTTAACTATCGCATTAATGATTACTGCATATCCATTAAACACAGTCAGTTAACAAGAGGGTGATCTCGTTTTTATCTCCGATTCTCAATTAGAGGCTTCCCCTCCATAAATTCAGACTTAATACCCTTATCCATAGTTATTGCTTGGCTGTGCTCACTTACCGGCGTCGCTCTCTCCCACAAGTTTCATTTTCGTTAGCTTTCCAGTGTGAGAATGTCACTTCCAAGCACTGTTCGTCGGTATACATTTATGCATAACAAGCAGCAATTAGTTACAAAGTTCCACTTGGCTATCTTAGTTAATCTGAGCATGTGCAAAACTTTAAAGTATTTAACCCTTAAAAGTTGGATGTGGAGCAAAGGAAATGGGTCTGTTCTCGTACGTATATCATTTTTACATATTTGGATTTTGTAGTGACTTGCTCATCCATACTTCAGTTGGGTTGTGCTATTCTACTTGAGCCTGGCTCGATGTGGAACCGAGACAGCATGCTTGTTTAAAGGGTTCCGAAGGCAATGCCATATTTATACATGTTAAATCAAAGTATTTTTCCTATTTTTTTACTAAAATGCACGATTCGGACCATCTCTCTCTCTCTCTCTCTCTCTCTCTCTCTCTCTCTCTCTCTCTCTCTCTCTCTCTCTCTCTCTCGTTTGATATGGTAATTTAAACCAAAGGCTTAAAAAACCAACTTGGTCACATGTCTGATAAAACGAGTTGGAATTTACTCATAAGGGAATACGAAACTTCAGCTTGATGCCACTGGGACTTCACTGGAAGTGATATATACGAGGTATGTTCAATAAGTAATGAGAAATGTTAAGAGAGACACTATTTATTTTCATAAGCTAACACAACTTTGTCTCCTTCAAAATAATTGCCTCTCACAGCTACGCACTTCTGCATACGTCTATCCCAATCCTGGAAGACCTCCTCAAAGTCCTTTTTCAGTAGTCCCTTCAGGTAACTTTCCGATGCCTCTTTCAGCTCCTCTGTTGACTGGAATCTGGTTGCCCTGAGGCTGTCTTTCATGCGTGGGAACAGGAAGAAGTCGCAAGGGGCTAGGTCAGGGCTGTAGGGTGGGTGTTGTACCACTTTCATTCTCCTGTCGGCCATCCAGGTGGTCACCAGTGTTGATTTGTGGCATGGGGCATTGTCCTGATGGAACCACCACTGACCATTCCTCCACTTCTCTTAGGTCAGAACTGTCTCTACTGTGCCAATACTAATACCAACAGCTTCAGATAGCATCCTCACAGATATTCGACGGTCTTGCATCACTAACCTTTGCACTTCCTCAATGTTTTCCTCCTTGTGTGCACTTTTTGGTGCTCCAGATCTGGGTTCATCCTCAACCTGCTCATTTCCGTCAGAAAATCTGTTAAACCACCGATAGAAAACTTGCTTGGCTCATCTGCTCATCCCCATAGGCCTCCTTTAACATTCCATAAGCTTCTTGTTTGGTTTTCTTAAGTTTAACACAAAATTTGATGGCGTAACGTTGCTCCATGTTTCCCTGCAAGTGTTCACAGATCGGCAAACCAGATCAGACTGGTTCCACCACATTCACCGCTGCACTCAGACCTACAAATATAGAAAGTTGCCAGTCTGTCATTTTATAGGATATATGTATGTGTACTTCACCATGAAGTAGTATTTTGATCAAATCATATTTAGTTTCTCGCCTGACATTTTCTCATTACTTATTGAACATATCTCGTATTAATACGTATAAAAAACAGTTTGTAGATCCATCAAATACCACAGTGAAAAATCATGGATACTCTAAAAAGTCATAGCGATTTTCGCCCACCATATGAAAAACATATTACGCCTCTGATCACGTATGTAGTAAATTTTATACCTGATGTTAGTCGCGTGTGATTTGTCAAAGCCAGTGTGGGGAAAGAGATGGGGTTGGCAAACTCATCCATTGAAGTTTGCTGAGAACCAAAGCTCAACACCCTAAGAAGGTCCCCCTTTAAACAGCAAAAGGCATATAAGTGAAATGTACTGTACAATTAGTGTACCGGTACAGTTAAAAATGGTAGTAACATACGATTGCCGAGATGTAAAGACCTGACTCTAGGGGCTTTGTGTACCTCCCTGAAGTTCAGTACAAGGTGTTATCACTGTTTATCTGTATAGAAGCCAGAGGTGAGAGAGGCTGGGTTCTGAATGGACGACGGCCACCTTATGTATACCTTAGTTTAACCAGACCACTGAGCTCATTAACAGCTCTCCTGGGGCTGGCCCGAAGGATTAGACTTATTTTACGTGGCTAAGAACCAATTGGTTACCTAGCAACGGGACCTACAGCTTATTGTGGAATCCGAACCACATTTACCGAGAAATGAATTTCTATCACCAGAAATAAATTCCTCTAATTCTTCATTGGCCGGCCGGAGACTCGAACTCGGGCGTAGAAAAGTGCTAGCCGAAAACTCTACCAACTCGTCCAACGAGAAACTAACGACGGCCAGCCTAAACCAGGAATTTCTTACCCACAAACTACCGTTACGCAGAAAAAAAAAAAAAAAAAAAAAATATATATATATATATATATATAAAAAATATATATATATATATATATATAATTTTTTTTTCAAAACACGCTTTTGTTAAAATGAACTAAAGAGTAAAAAATAATTTTTGGAGAGACACCAGGATTTTGTCTCCAAAAATTATTTGTTACTTTTTAATGCATTTTAATAAAAGCGTGTTAAAAAACTGTTTATATTTTTTATTTTATACTTTTTAGTTTTGACAGAAATTGTAACCGAATTATGATTCAGCGACGAACTGAATGTGATATCCTGTCGAGCCAAAGAAGGTTTGAAACATCTGTAGAGCTATTAACGTATTCTACCAAATCAAAGAAAGTATGAAAAATCCAAAGATTTTCATACAAACCCTGAGTTGCTGGGAGAGGTCAACAGGTCGAAAACTGAGTTAAAAGATTTGACCCAAACAGATGGACAAATACAAAAGTCAAGTTAAAAAAACATGTAATATACTGATAAACCCTCATCATATATATATATATATATATATATATATATATATATATATATATATATATATATATATATATAAAGATAAAATCCATATAAGTAAAGATAACACTGGAGTGCTGCAAGGCCTTTCGACTCTTTCAGAAAGAGTATATATATATATATAGCACTACATATATATATATATATACATATATATATTTTATATTTATTTATATATTCATCATGTTCCATATTTTCGTGATTCAGTTATACATACATACATTTTATCATACATACATACATACATACATACATACATACATACATACATATATATATATATATATATATATATATATATATATATATATATATGTATATATATACATATATATGTGTATATATGTATGTATATATATATATATATACTGTGTATATATATATATATATATATATATATATATATATATATATATATATATATATATATATATGTATGTGTATATGTACATCTATAAGTGTGTGTGTGTATATATATTTATATATAATGTATATTTATATATACATATATATATATATATATACATATTTGTCACGAAGTGTTCCAGGTACCTGGTTATTACACAACTAATCACAGAATTTAAAAATTTACCTCAATTCAGCCGGATACCTAAACTTTCAAAACAATAAAAATTACGACTGAGTACTCTAAAGGTAACAGTGATCCCTTAAAAAACTTATTAATCACGTGAAAAAATCAAACTAAGTTTATCAAAACAAGTGTGAGGTATCAACAATTAAACAAGAAATATACTAGAGTAAACTTTAACTGTTTCCCTGGTCTTTCTTCACTTCAGCAAAACTAAAGGAACAAAACATGTTTATCACTTTGCCTTATGGACACAAATAATCCTATTCACTATTGGTCAATAAATGAAACATTGTTTTTAAAAATTTTAAATAAAAAAATTTATTCTTTAATTCAAAATTTATAATAAGAATTCACAATCTGAAGAAATTTACTATTACTTGAAAACAATGCAAAATTTAATTAATTCTTGAGTTAAATTATTAAACAAAACTAAATCACAAAAACTTTAATTTATCAAGAAATTAAATTAATCAGGCAAAATTTAAACTATCAACAATTACTCAAGATTTGAAAAGAAAATCTTAGTAAATGAAAATTAAATCAAGTATACAATGTTAAATTACTAAGAAATATTTAAAATGCTAAGTAAATAAATATTAAATCACCAATATATAAAATGTGAAAAATTAAGAGATTGCAAACACAAGAACACACAAAAATACACAAAAGATTTACCAATAATAATTTCACCAAGGCAAAAATTCTCTCAATAAACCTTATTATACCATGGTAATAATAAGTAAAATTCACTTTACCTTACACAACTTGTGAAAACTTTCACAATCACCTGAAATGAAGCCGCTTGAGATTCACAAAATAAATTTTTTTTGTTAGGTGCTGTTACACACTTTTCCTACATTCAGATCTCAAAAGCTAAAATTAATACCAGTGACTACACAAATATTTTATGTTAATAACTTCTCTCTTTTGATGAGAGAGAGAGAGAGAGAGAGAGAGAGAGAGAGAGAGAGAGAGAGAGAGAGAGAGAGAGAGAGAGAGCCTCATGAACGGTCTCTGAAATCAGGATGAGCAAACTTTAGGATTCCAGTAGGAAATGAAACAATCAGATGACGTCACTTCCAGAGCAAAATGTTTTGAGACCAAAACTAATCCCTTAGAGCAATACGTGATCAGAGCAATGTACTCTTAAACATGACATAATTACCTTGTACTTCAGTGCAACACTTGTTTGCATTTATCAAAAGGTACATGTCTTTACCAGAAAGTCGTATGGGACAGAGCTTATAACGAAATCTTAACACAATCAAAACAGACGGCAGCTGGTTAATCATAAATGGCATGTTTTTAAAACAAGACGAAGAACCAAAGTTGGTTTTCAGAACAGTACATGCAACATTGCGAAATCACTAGACTTTTTCTTGTATGAGACAAAATCTTAAACGAATCGAGTGCCATTCCCTCACTTGTTAATGAGTTATCTTTCCCGATGACAACTGAATCAAAATGCGACATACGAAATCATGAGTATAGAACACACGTTGCTCGGGAGACAAAATACGTAGTCACATGCTACGTTATTATCAAAACATAATATAAATTCTAAATTACACTGTTATCTAAATCACTAACTCTTTTGAGATCTGACATTACACTATATACAATATTTCAACAACTATCATTACACAGAACACATGATAACTAGAGCAGTAAATATATCAAAATCATGGAAAGATATACACATTACAAGGCAATATCATAAAAATATGCATATATATATATATATATATATATATATATATATATATATATATATATATATATATATATATATATATATTATTTATATATATAAATAATTATATATACTGCATCTGAAAAATAATATATATATATATATATATATATATATATATATATATATATATATATATATATATATATATATATATATATATATATATATATATATATATATACTGTATATACACATGTACATATACATATATACAAATATATACATATACATGTACTTAAATGTATACATGTACATATATAATTATACATTATATATATATACATATTTTCATGATACTGCCTTGTAATGTGTATATGTTTTCATGATTTTGATATATTTACTGCTCTAGTTATGTGTTCTGTGTAATGATAATAATTGTTGAAATATTGCATATAGTGTAATGTCAGAACTCAAGAGTTAGTGATTTAGATAACAGTGTAATTTAAAATTAATAATACATTTTAATAATAACGTAGTATGTGATTGCGCATTTTGTCTCCCAGCAACATGTGTTCTGTACTCATGATTTCGTATGTTGTGTTTTGATTCAGTTGTCATGTATATATAAATGCATATATGTAGATACACACGTGCACACACACACAACTATATATATATATATATATATATATAATATATATATATATATATATATATATGTATATATATATATATATATATATATATATATATATATATATATATATGTAACGAGACAGAATTAACACCTTTTTGAAGGTGTTTTCCAACGATCTTTATTCATGAAACGGAGGCGTATGAACGTTCGCTCACGGCAACACTTACATCTATTTTTCTCCTCTCTCTCTCTCTCTCTCTCTCTCTCTCTCTCTCTCTCTCTCTCTCTCTCTCTCTGTATCACCTCCTCTCTCTCTCTCTCTCTGTGTATCGCCTCTCTCTCTCTCTCTCATCGTTTTCCGAAGTTCACCCACCCGAATCTCACTCATTCTCACCAAAGCAATTAAATGGACTATTTAAAGAAACTCAATAGTTTCTACAAAAATAAGTTTATTATTCAAATAACCCAACAAGAAATGAATAAAACAAAGCAAAGATTAAAATGCATAATAAATGAAATATCGAGTTAGATAACTAAACTCTGAACTGCAAAACACTTCTGATTAAAGAAGTCTCACTATAGCTAATAGCCTGAAAATATCCAAACTCACACATACTCCCCAAATCAATAATTAGTCATGTCAAAACCAGTCTACCACATGTTATTCGAAACAGTCCACACTGTCCACCGACATCTGTCCACAGACATCTGTCGGAAGAATTAAACATGATAGAAAACTCCCAAAAATATATGAAATGCAAAACACAATAATGGAAAGTGTAAAATGCATAGCCAAGATATGGCAAACGTAACATGACAAAATAATAATATGAAAGAGATATGAATATTCATATTAAATCTCCCACACCAGTTCAAAAGTTCATAATGATTAGAAAATCATGGTAAAAAATCACAAGTTCAATTTTCTCCCATAAAAACAGAGATTTCAAAGTCTACCTTATCTGCCGTTCAAAGCCTGGATCCTCTCCAAAGCTACGTCTAGACAACTGCAGTTCTATCACGTTAATGAACGATCAAACTCACTTTTAGGGCAGATTTTGGCGTAATCTAGATCAAATTAACGCACGTACTCACGAATATACATAACACTTCGGAAGATTATGGCAATATTGCTGAGGAATCAAACTATTTGCTGAACACAAAGATTTTACCTAGTCTCTCGACCTACTTCCATCTGACTCCATAAATTCTTTCATCACATCTTAAAGCATTGAAGCTATGAAATGCATATATGTGTCCTTTAAAATAGCAGCCATATTTTCTGA
>NC_089791.1:65532655-65545155 GCF_040412425.1 Macrobrachium rosenbergii
AAGTAAAGTAGTGCGATAGGAATAACCTTTATTGGCGTGGATGATCACAGGGAATAAGTAGGAAGTAGTAAGATAGGATTAACCTTTATTGGCGTGGATGATCACAAGGAATAAGTAGGAAATAAGAATAACCTTTATTGGCGTGGATGATCAAGGAATAAGTAAGAAGTAGTAGATAGGAATAACCTTTATTGGCGTGGATGATCACAGGGAATAAGTAGGAAGTAGTAAGATAGGATTAACCTTTATTGGCGTGGATGATCACAAGGAATAAGTAGGAAGTAGTGCGATAGGAATAACCTTTATTGGCGTGGATGATCACAGGGAATAAGTAGGAAGTAGTAAGATAGGAATAACCTTTATTGGCGTGGATGATCACAGGGAATAAGTAGGAAGTAGTGCGATAGGGATAACCTTTATTGGCGTGGATGATCACATGGAATAAGTAGGAAGTAGTGCGATAGGAATAACCTTTATTGGCGTGGATGATCACAGGGAATAAGTAGGAAGTAGTAAGATAGGATTAACCTTTATTGGCGTGGATGATCACAAGGAATAAGTAGGAAGTAGTGCGATAGGAATAACCTTTATTGGCGTGGATGATCACAGGGAATAAGTAGGAAGTAGTACGATAGGAATAACCTTTATTGGCGTGGATGATCACAAGGAATAAGTAAGAAGTAGTAGATAGGAATAACCTTTATTGGCGTGGATGATCACAGGAATAAGTAGGAAGTAGTACAGTAGGAACAACCTTTATTGGCGTGGATGATCACATGGAATAAGTAGGAAGTAGTAAGATAGGAATAACCTTTATTGGCGTGGATGATCACAGGGAATAAGTAGGAAGTAGTACGACAGGAATAACCTTTATTGGCGTGGATGATCACAGGGAATAAGTAGGAAGTAGTACGATAGGAATAACCTTTATTGGCGTGGATGATCACAGGGAATAAGTAGGAAGTAGTAAGATAGGAATAACTTTATTGGCGTGGATGATCACAGGGAATAAGTAGTAGTAAGATAGGAATAACCTTTATTGGCGTGGATGATCACAGGGAATAAGTAGGAAGTAGTACGATAGGAATAACCTTTATTGGCGTGGATGATCACAAGGAATAAGTAGGAATTAGCAAGAGAATAACCTTTATTTTCGTGGATGATCACAGGAATAAGGAGGAAGTAGTAAGATAGGAATAACCTTTAATGGCGTGGATGATCACAAGGAATAAGTAGGAAGTAGTAGATAGGAATAGCCTTTATTGGCGTGGATGATCACAGGGAATAAGTAGGAAGTAGTAAGATAGGAATAACCTTTATTGGCGTGGATGATCACATGGAATAAGTAGGAAGTAGTAAGATAGGAATAACCTTTATTGGCGTGGATGATCACAGGGAATAAGTAGGAAGTAGTACGATAGGAATAACCTTTATTGGCGTGGATGATCACAAGGAATAAGTAGGAATTAGCACGAGAGGTATAACCTTTATTTTCGTGGATGATCACAGGGAATAAGGAGGAAGTAGTAAGATAGGAATAACCTTTAATGGCGTGGATGATCACAATGAATAAGTAGGAAGTAGTAGATAGGAATAGCCTTTATTGGCGTGGATGATCACAGGGAATAAGTAGGAAGTAGTAAGATAGGAATAACCTTTATTGGCGTGGATGATCACAGGGAATAAGGAGGAAGTAGTAAGATAGGAATAACCTTTATTGGCGTGGATGATCACAAGGAATAAGTAGGAAGTAGTAGATAGGAATAACCTTTATTGGCGTGGATGATCACAGGGAATAAGTAGGGAGTAGTAAGATAGGAACAACCTTCATTGGAGTGGATGATCACAAGGAATAAGTAGGAAGTAGTACGGTGGGAACAACCTTTATTGGCGTGGATGATCACAAGGAATAAGTAGGAAGTAGCACGAGAGGTATAACCTTTATTTGCGTGGATGATCACATGGAATAAGTAGGAAGTATTACGAGAGGAACAACCTTTATTGGCGTGGATGATCACATGAAATAAGTAGGAAGTAGCACGAGAGGAGTAACCTTTAATGGCATGGATGATCATAAGGAATAAGTAGGAAGTCGTATGAGAGGAACAACGTTTATTATCGTCGATGATCAAATGGAATAAGTAGGAAGCAGTACAAGAGGAATAACCTTTACTGACGTGGATGATCACAAGGAATAAGTAGGATGTAGTAAGAGAGGAACAACCCTTATTGGCGTGGATGACCACAAGGAATAAGAAGGAAGCCGTATGAGGAGGAACAACCTTTATTGGCGTGGATGATCACAAGCAATAAATAGGAAGACGTACGATAGGAACAACCTTTATTGGCGTGGATGATCACAAGGAATAAGTAGGAAGTAGTACGAGAGGAACAACCTTTGTTGACGTGCATGATCACAAGAAATAAGTAGGAAGCCGTACGAGAGGAACAACCTTTGTTGGCGTGCATGATCACATGGAATAAGTAGGAAGCCGTACGAGAGGAAGAACTTTTATTGGTATGGATGATCACATGGAATAAGTAGGAAGTAGTACGAGAGGAACTACTTTTATTGGTGTGGATGATCACATGGAACAAGTAGGAAGTAGTAAGAGAGGAACAACCTTTATTGGCGTGCATGATCACAAGGAATAAGTAGGAAGCCGTACGAGAGGAAGAACTTTTATTGGTATGGATAATCACATGGAATAAGTAGGAAGTAGTAGAGAGGAACTACTTTTATTGGTGTGGATGATCCATGGAACAAGTAGGAAGTAGTAAGAGAGGAACAACCTTTATTGGCGTGGATGATCACAAGGAATAAGTAGGAAGTAGTGCGAGAGTAACAACCTTTATTGGTGTGGATGATCACAAGGAATAAGTAGGAAGTAGTACAGGAGGAACAACCTTTATTGTCGTGCATGATCACAGGCAATAAGTAGGAAGCCGTACGAGAGGAACAACTTTTATTGTTGTGGATGATCACAAGGAATAAGTAGGAAGCCGTACGAGAGGAACAACTTTTATTGGTGTGGATGATCACAAGGAATAAGTAGGAAGTCGCACGGGAGGAACAACTTTGATTGGTGTAGATGATCACAAGGAATAAGTAGGAAGTAGTACGAGAGGAACAACCTTTATTGGCGTGCATGATCACAAGGAATAAGTAGGAAGCCGTACGAGAGGAACAACGTTTATTGGTGTGGATGCTCACAAGGAATAAGTAGGAAGCCGTACGAGAGGAGCAACGTTTATTGGTGTGGATAATCACCAGGAATAAGTAGGAAGTCGTACGAGAGGAACAACCTTTATTGGCGTGCATGATCACAAGGAATAAGTAGGAAGCCGTACGAGAGGAACAACTTTATTGGTGTGGATGATCACAAGGAATAATAAGTACGAGAGGAGCAACGTTTTTATTGGTGTGGATAATCACCAGGAATAAGTAGGAAGTCGTACGAGAGGAACAACCTTTATTGGCGTGCATGATCACAAGGAATAATAGGAAAGTACAGAGAGGAACAGGCTTTATTGGTGTGGATGCTCACAAGGAATAAGTAGGAAGTAGACGGAACAACGTTTATTGGTGTGGATAATCACCAGGAATAAGTAGGAAGTAGTACGAGAGGAACAACCTTTATTGGCGTGCATGATCACAAGGAATAAGTAGGAAGCCGTACGAGAGGAACAACTTTTATTGGTGTAGATGATCACAAGGAATAAGTAGGAAGTAGTACGAGAGGAACAACTTTTATTAGCGTGCATGATCACATGGAATAAGTAGGAAGCCGTACGAGAGGAACAACTTTTATTGGTGTGGATGATCACAAGGAATAAGTAGGAAGTAGTACGAGAGGAACAACCTTTATTGGCGTGCATGATCACAAGGAATAAGTAGGAAGCCGTACGAGAGGAACAACGTTTATTGGTGTGGATGATCACAAGGAATAAGTAGGAAGTAGTACGAGAGGAACAACTTTTATTGGCGTGCATGATCACAAGGAATAAGTAGGAAGCCGTACGAGAGGAACAACGTTTATTGGTGTGGATGATCACAAGGAATAAGTAGGAAGTAGTACGAGAGGAACAACCTTTATTGGCGTGCATGATCACAAGGAATATGTAGGAAGTAGTACGAGAGGAACAACGACGTTTATTGGTGTGGATGATCACAAGGAATAAGTAGGAAGTAGTACGAGAGGAACAACCTTTATTGGCGTGCATGATCACAAGGAATAAGTAGGAAGCCGTACGAGAGGAACAACGTTTATTGGTGTGGATGATCACAAGGAATAAGTAGGAAGTAGTACGAGAGTTATAACCTTTACTGACGTGGATGATCACAAGGAATAAGTAGGAAGCCGTACGAGAGGAACAACTTTTATTGGTGTGGATGATCACATGGAATAAGTAGGAAGTAGCGCGAGAGGAATAACCTTTATTGATGTGGATGATCACAAGGAATAAGTAGGAAGTAGTACGAGAGGAACAACCTTTATTGGCGTGGATGATCACAAGAAATAAGTAAGACGTCGTACGAGAGGAATAATCTTTATTGGAGTGGATGATTGCAAGGAATAAGTGGTAAGTAGTACTAGAGGAATAACCTTTATTAGCGTGGATGATCTCGAGGAATAAGTAGGAAGTCTTACCAGAGGAATATTCTTTATTGCAAGTAGGCAACAATACCAAATGTCGGAGTGCCCCCCAACATCACTAGTCGTAGAAAAGACAATGGATATCAACGAAAGCAGCAGAAGACATTACTCACTAAGGGTTCACATGGAGTAATTAAGCTGATACCGGTGGTTAATATAAGAATAGAAAAGAACTATCAACATAATCAACTGGCCCACATCTTATACATCAAACTTCTATAACTAGCAAGAATTACGCCTTGAAGTCTTGGAGGTCTCTGAGCATAGACTGTGCTTTAACGAAGGTTTACCATTAACATTATACCATGAGAAGCTATCATGCTTCTGGAAGCTAAGCTCTCGTCGTTTTTATACTAACTACTAATCGCAAATCACAGCATATTTATTTCCCTGTTTAGAAAAACTGACATATTTACAGTGCCTTGTTCAATCGTTCTTCTGTTTAGAAAAATCGACTTATTTACATTACCTTGTGCTATCGTACCTGCGTAACCTAAGTCTCAGTTTTCTCTTCTAAATGCACCAATAATTATCATTTGATGCATCATTTCACCCATTCTTATACAAGAGGTACTTTCGTTTCTTTTCACAAATGAGCAAGACCAAATACAACAAATTTTACTTTCTGCATCTATAATCATCCAAAACATCTCAACAAAACTTCTCCCTCGCTGGTCTTCCCACAGCTCTCTCATATCTATATTGTCTTTTACCTCTTCCTCCCAAAATTATTTTCCCCATTCACCGTCTTTCGTGGTCCCATGAGCGTGCCTATGACACCAGCATAAGATACTTTTATTTCCATGAAAGAGTTAACGGTCCCGAAAATGAAACCGTGAGCATGAAATATGCAATGCTGCCGACCTCATAACCACGAAATTAGGACAGCATTTTCTTTTTGCTGAAATGTACTTCCACTCGTTACACCTTAATTTGCATTCTGCTTTTATAAAAAAGAAATGATTCAAAGTATAATTTGTTTCTGCTATTCATCCTTATTCTTTTATATGTATGTGCTGTACATACAGTAATTAAAACGTCGGTAACAGGTTCTCTTTTCTTATTCTCTAAAGCAAAAAATATTCTCAACCAGAAGCGCCCCGACAACCCCCCATCAGACTTTTAGCTTGCTCTGTATCCCAAGACCAAACCACTTGGTCACATTTCTTTTCAGCTTCATTTTTTCCATTGTGTTTTGTAGACTTCCGCGCATATCGTCAAGAACCTCCTTCAACAAGATTATCCAAGGATACAAGATTATCCAAGGATTTTACATTGCAAAGTCTTAGTTTGGCATATTTGTCGCATTGTCACCTAATGTATCTTGTAAATTTCTGTATCAACCGTATTTTTTGGAATATCTTACATATGAAAAAGGGTTATTACCTCGGACACAAGCATGGAAACAAACAGCCCCAAATTCTTTGAACAAAAACAGCGCAACAGATCGTTGAAAACAAGTATACACTGCATTTAAAAAAACATTAGCATATTTATACAGCTTGGTTTTATATGACATATTCTTCATTAGGTTTCCTCCATCACCAACGTCTCACGTCCAGATAGAATCTGTTTATCTGACAGTATGTTCTATAATAACAAACTGCTGTTGATGGCATAGTCGTACTATACGCTGTTATTTCAATTAGTTATTTTTCAAACAAAAGAACTTGATTCATTAAATAAGAAACCCAGTGATAAAAAATAGACCACGAATACTAATTCTTTTCTGACTATGAAAATGATAAAAATATAAAACCAAATTATGCGTCCTTGTAAAATATGAGAGAGAGAGAGAGAGAGAGAGAGAGAGAGAGAGAGAGAGAGAGAGAGAGAGAGAGAGAGAGAGAGAGAGTGCCAAAGAAGATTAATTTATAATTCGAAAAGTTATACATTTTCAAAACGTGAAAAAATAAAAAGCGAAGGAGTGCGGAATGATCAACACCAATCACGAAAATCTGAAAAAATCGAAAGTATTTCTTTCAATGATGATGTTTTGTTTTAAAAGAATGTGTAACTGCTCTAATTAAAATGCATTTGAAGGAGACTCCTCGCAGTACAATGTTTTTAAAAATTCAATAACTAAGTTAAAAAAACATAAGAGAATGTAAAATATTCAGAATTTTCATTCTTCTCAAATCAGCCTCTATGCCTTCAGACATTCCTCTGAGGCTCATTCTCAGCCTCGTTTAATCTTGTCGGAAGCTATTAATGCTGCTCTGGGCAGCGTCTCGAGCTTGAGAAGTCGAAATTTGGGAGTAAACGTCTTTTAAAAAGTATTATTTAAATATTCATACCTTCGAGGTATCGCAAGATTGAGAGGAATATGTTTACTGAAGGAAATCTAATTTCTTTAGTACCTAGACGAACACGGGACTGCTTTGAAAAATAAAAAAGAATATGATTAAAGAAATTAAATTTCTTTCTTTTCTTTCTTTAGAAAGTCTATAAATGGAATGTCGTGCAAAAACATTTCTTGGAAATTAAAAAAAAAATGTCATGATATCATAAGTCCTGATTAAATCATAAAGTTGAATTCCCCAGGGAAATCAGCCTGGAGTTATATATTTATATATAACTGGCTCGGAAAAATGTCTTACGTAATTTTTAATTCAAAAAATCTCGAACGATTGCAGGGTAAGACGTCAGGTCAGCTTACCGTAAGCTGGGCAGAACAAAGACAGTTCCTAACTCAAAGAAAATAATATTTAGCGAGGCAATGAACAGAAAAATACCAGTAGAAAAATCATACCTCTCCTTTTTGTTCTACTTTTATTCCTAGTTACTCAGTTGACTGAAACGGCAGTGAATAAAGCCTAAATATTATACGGTCTCCTAATTAAAGATCTACCCTGCCAATCTACTGCGGGACACAAAAAAAATCAGGCTTGTATTTAATGAGGTTAAAATACAGCCAAAGGTGCCAGCAATAGTTTAGATGAAGTTTGTTATTTATATCCCCGCATTATATTTCAATAGAGAATATATCCCAAGCACCACACATCTAAAACTGAAAAATACATACGGCTAGAAAACCGAGGTAAACATTCCAGTAACGTCAGAGGTTCGGGTAATGCATATAAATAATCAATCGACAAACTTCCAAAAACAATTTACAATAGGAGGGTTGTACTATAAATATAAGTTATGTGATCTTTTCTTTCCTCTACGGAATTTCAGCCCTGATTTCACCATGTTAGACAGCTTTTCTCATAATCCAAAAAGACAGTTCTTCCGTTCAGCGTGAATTTGCGTCACCTCCGTCGGCGTGCTAGTTTCTCTGTTTTGAACGGCATTCTCAGCAACTTCTCAATACAATGGTCCGACCCCTTCTGATACTATGTGGGTCTTGTGAACTACAGAGTACATAGTTTGCATTACTTCTCCAGCTTCTTCACTTTTTAACCTTAAAACTATGTTTTCTTGTTCGCCCAGCTTCTGACTATTTTGTTTTAAAATAAAAGCATGTCGCCACTTCAAGTGCAATGCTCTTGATACAGGTACCATCTCCATTTCGGTTCTGGGCTGGATTTCTCATCCCGGTTCTTTACTTGCACAAAACGATAAATGCAACAAGCTATGGTCAACCAACCTGTGGACAGCAACACATATATATTATATATATGTATATACGTATGTTTTATATATATATATATATATATATATATATATATATATATATATATATATATATATATATATATATATATATATAATCATGAATACAAATCGCTTAATATATACCTCAGGAATATCTCCGATGGAGAATTATCACCGAAGGGAATTTATATAATGATAAATGAATTGGTGCCGCGCACCAATTCATTTATCACTTATATAAATCCATATATAGTGAGGTGCGTGAATTTGATACACAACATTTGTAGCTTCATGATTGTATATAAATCACGTGTGATAAAAATTTCATATATATATATATATATATATATATATATATATATATATATATATATATATATATATATATATATATATGTGTGTGTGTGTGTGTGAGTGATGTGTGTATCCATATAAATGAGGTTATATATATATATATATATATATATATATATATATATATATATATATATATATATATATATATATATATATATATATATATTTCTTCGAATGTCTCAGGATACTTACTTGATTCTAGGCGGCAATGGATGAAGGCTGGGAGTTCACTACATTAACAAGAAATCTACTGTATTTATTACACATCTGACTCATTACTAGGGCCTCTGTAGACAAAGCAAGGGAAAATCTGTGGCTTAGGGCCTTCTTCATGTGAGGGAAAATTACGTAAACTCAAGGGTTCTCTTAACTAATTATATTTACATAACAACACAGATCAGAAGAATGACGAATTACTCAGGTAATAAGAAGAGCCTGCTAAATGAATGAATCCTACACAGAATAATTATTCTACACGATGATGTCTTCATAACAAATTAGTGGGGGTAGAAGGGGGACTGCACATGGTTAGAGCATAGTGATTCCACAGTCGAGGCCTATCTGCAATATATGCAAGATGGTTACTTGCAAGAATAATAAGACGCTCAAAGGGAACTGAGGGAATGCACAGATGGTGCCAAATAACTCAGTTCAACACCAAGTGCATAATTACATTAACAGTGAATGCTCCAACACAAATTACTGAAGGTGATTGCACCATGGAAAATAAATGAAAATCAGTCAGAGAAATAACAGGAATCGTGACTGACTAAAGAACTTTATTCCAGTATATTACCTTCACCAAGATGATGGTGTCCTCGTTTGATAGGGCGCTGGCGATGGAGGAGGGAATTAAAATGCCACTACAAAAGTATACTGGTTCGAACCTCGGAGTCTAACACTTGGAAGGCTTGAGGGTCAGGCAAGGGTAAGGACACCTGTCCTCGGTGGCATTCTGCGCTCTTCTCTCTCTCTCAATTTCCATTGCATCATCTATAAATAACCTCAGAGATTATGAGGTGGCACCAGACTAGATGGCGGAAAGGTGAATCTTTGCCACATTTTCTAAATAGGCCACATGGGATCAGGTAAACCTCATGGAGGGTTAACATGGTGAGCGGCGCCAACTTTCTCTTTTTTGGCTCCTCCCTTGCCGCTGCTTGACACTAAGAAGGTTTTTTATACTAAGAATGGGACTCTTAATTTGGCTTTAGTGCCTAGTGCACCAAGTCACTGGCTCGCATATATGTACATACGAATTATATGTGTATATGTATATATATTATATATATATATATATATATATATATATATATATATATATATATATATATATATATATATATATATATATATATATATAGTTTAGAAGATTTGAGACACAAACAATTGTCAGAGGACGATGTATTTGACCGAGCCAGTTGGGGGAGAGCTGTCAAGAGACATCGAACCCACATAGAAGTGGGAAAAGATGCAGAGAAAGAAGTAGCATATCTTACACACACATGTGTACAACACACACAAACACAAAACACACACACACACACACACACACAAACACACATTTATTATATATATATATATATATATATATATATATATATATATATATATATATATATATATATATATATATATATATATATATATATATATATATATATATATATTTAATCTACTGGTCACTTTTTATGCCAGATACTTACACAATTGTAATAACTGCAATGCCCTCTTAACTTTTCGATTTCTTCACATTCTGGAATTGTCAGATCCAAAGAAAAATCATACGAAGAAATTCGGACGCCCGAGCGAGATCTGAATTCGCACCCGGATAATCAGAACCAGGTAACGATTACCACGACCACAAAGAAGAGTAATAAATCTGTAGTCGCTTATGCGCACATCATACCTGTCGAAAGCAGATACATTTGCTAGAGCTGGAGCAGACACACTTTCACCATCACAGCCAAGTGTCTAATTGTTTATTAATTTTTGGACTGAAATATACATTAATAATCAACTGGCCAGATACGTATCTGGCCAGTTGATTATAAATGTATATTTCAACATAAAAAGTAATAAACAAGGTGTGTCTAATCCAACTATAGGATATAATAGTATATATATGTATATATATATATATATATATATATATATATATATATATATATATATATATATATATATATATATATATATATATATATATATATATATATATATATACCCATGAGCAAGGGACGGGAATGCCCGAATACAGACATTAAACGGGAAGGCGGACAGGAATACTCTTGAATAGTCATTTGATTACCTGTTTATTCCCAACGTTTCATAATCCATGATTAAATCATCAGGGGTTCTAGAATAAAAAAAAAAAAAAAAAAGCATCGACAAGAAAAATTACAGAAAAAATATACAAAGGCAAAGTCAGAACATAAAAAACGACATTCGACTTAAAAGGGAAATTTTTTCACAAAGGACACTGAGGAACAGGAAAAACACTGAGAAATTAATTAAAACAAATAGAACATATAAAAGACAAGTAAAAAAAAAGATTATATTTAAAATATTTATGTTTTAAAACACTAAAATTTAAAATCACATTAAGAAAACAAATAAATAAATAAATAAATAAATAAAGGTGACTAAGGGTATGGAGCCAACCCGTCAGTACGACACAAATACAGAAAATGAGGTCTAAGAAAGAGAAACAAAACAACAAAAACATTATTATTACGACAGGTATACAGGAACAGCCGAAGTCCGAGTGTTCAATTTCGGAACAAGCTGTTTTATCATCAGAGACTCGAGTAATGGTAGCTCCAGTTGGCTAGAAGTTCGTCCAATTATGCAAAAATCTTTGTTTTCAATGGGAGTTTTACAAAATTTTGTATGACTTCTGATGCTGGAGTGTTCGGGGTTGGAGATTTTTACCCCCGTACGAAAACTTATCCCCTATGTGAATCTATGTGTACTTTTAGAGGTCTCCGAGTGGATCCCACATAAATGCCCGAGTTTCACTTGGGTCAAGAATACTTACAGGTATACACCACTCCGGAGGACATCGTAGCACAAAGCTGACCCTTAAATTTAAAAATACAGCCAATCGTTATCTTAATGTGATTTTAAATTTTAGTGTTTTAAAATATAAATATTTTAAATATAGAAATCTTTTTTACTTGTCTTTTATATGTTCTATCTCTTTTAATTAATTTCTCAGTGTTTTGCCTGTTCCTCGGTGTCCTTTGTGTAAAACATTTCTCTTTTAAGTGGACTGTTGTTTTTTACGTTCTGATTTTGCCTTTGTATATTTTTTTCTGTAATTTGTATTGTCAATGCTTTTTTTTTTTTTAAATTTTAGAACCCTTGACGATATAATCATGGCTTATGAAACGTTGGGAATAAACGTAATCAAATGACTATTCAAGAGTATTCCTGTCCGCCTTCCCGTTTGATGTGTGTGTGTATATATATATATATATATATATATATATATATATATATATATATATATATATATATATATACACACACACACACATATATATATATATATATATACACACACACACACACACACACACACACACACACATATATATATATATATATATATATATATATATATATATATATATATATATATATATATATATATATATATATGATGAGAGCCCATAGAAACGCCAAAAGGTAGAAAGTTATTGCTATATTTCCAGAGACCAAACTGTCGCCCTCTACTGGGAAGTAGAGAGAGACAGTTTGGTCTCTGAAATATAACAATAACTTGCTGCTACTGTTTCATGTTTTATGGGCTCCTCCTATTAGATGGATTTCTGTTTGAACAGAAAATATATCATATATATATATATATATATATATATA